>NW_007224884.1:2399-111271 GCF_000164805.1 Carlito syrichta | reverse complement strand
TTTCTCACTAGGTAGCCCTGGCTGCTCTACAACCACCCAACTCAAGCCTTCCTCTTGGCCTCAGCCTCCCAAACTGCTGCAATAACAGGCTTTCCATTTGATTGACATCCTGGTCTTCCTGCCTGGTTAGAACTCTGGGCTTGAGGTGATCCTTCTGCCGAGTCCTGCCTTCACCTAAGATATTTTGGGTTTTGCTTGGGGTCGAGGTGGGGGGTTTGCTCTGGTGTCCAGCATGGTCTAAGCACCCGGGCTTCGGCCATCTTCCCATCTCGGCCTCCCTGGGTGCAGAGGATACAAGCGTGAGTCTCCCAGCCAGCCCCACCACCACTGATGGTTTGAGAGTCATGCCCTCCTTTTCCCTGAGGTGGTCCCTGGGAGAAGCGAGCGGGTCCATCCTGGGGAACGAGGCAAGCTGAGTTGTGGGTGTCCTGGCAGAGACACACCTCTGAGCAAGGAGCTCACTCAGGTGGGCTCAGCGGGTGATTCCGTCTACCTTCTGTGGGTCCCTGGTCATCTGAAGGGAGAATGCCTCATGGTGGGGCCCTCAGAGAAGTGTGAAGTTCAGGCGTGGGGATTCAGGCCTGTCACGCTGGCATTTTGGGAGACCGAGGTGAGAGGACTGCCTGAGTCCCAGGGATTGAGACAAGCCCGGGCAGTTGGCGAGACTTAGTCTCTACAAGAAACCAACAAAATGAGCTGAGTGTGGTGGTGCATGCCTGTCGTTCTGGCCACTCTGGAGGCCATGGCGGGAGGATCACCAGAGCCCAGATGATGGAGGCCACAGTGGCTGAGACCAGGCCTCTGTGCTCTGGCCTGGGTGACAGAGCAGGACTATGACTCAGAATAATAATACCAACCATCACCACCACAACCACAGGCTGGGCTCTAGTGCTCAGCCTTGCATCCTGGCCTTTCGGAGGCCAATGCGAGTGGATGACCTGAGGCTGTGGGTTTGAGACCAGACTATGACACTGGGCGAGGCCTCATCTCGGCCACCAAAGATAAATCCAAATATTATCCAGGTGTGGTGGCGCAGGCCTGTGGTTCCAGACACTCAGGGGACCGAGGCAGGATGATTCCCTGATCACAGCAGTTGGAGTCCATGGTAGCCGTTAGCATGCCCCTGTGCTTCAGCCTGGGCAACAAAGTGGGATTCCAACTTGAAATAATAATCACCACCACCAACACCACCACCACCCTTGCCAAACAGTGTGAGGAGTCATCCTCAAGTATGGGAGAGGAAAAGGCACTTTCCCGCCTGTCATTCAAGTGAGGTTTCAAAGGGGGCCACCTGGCATGTCCAACCCATGCCTTCGGCCACGCCTCCCAGAAGGCCTGCCTCCACCTCCACACTCGTGCCCAATGGCAAAGATGCATGTGAGCTCACAGATGAGACAGTCCTGAGCTAGGGTGGCCTTCGGGCACAGAGCAATCAAGGCAGTCTGGCAACTCTGGGACAAGTCCATATTCCAGTCGCCCAATCTGCCAATTTAGGGTGTGGGGAGGGCCCCTTTCTCTCCCATTCACTCCATCATCCCCCACCCACACGGATGTTTCCCTGGGGAGCCATGGACACCCATCGTGATGCAGGTTGAGAGGTTGTTTTTTGTTACTGCAGTCTCCATTAGTTGGACTGGGGTGTGGTGGCACGACTGTGGCTCCTGGGGCCTCGACTTGAGAGACTCAGGTGGTCCTTCCTCCTTGGCCCATGAGCAGCTGAGCCTCCAGGGGCCGCCATGCCTGATTCGGTTTTGGGAAACTCTCACTGAGACTAGTTCTGGCCACATTGCCCATCCTGGTTTCTGACCCCTGAGCTCAGGCAGCCACCTGCCTTGACTTCCCAGGGCACAGGTATAATGGCCGTGAGCCACTGTGCCTTGTCTTGACTCACACATGCTGTTGGCAAGGGCAATGCAAAAACATACCCTGGGATGGAGGCCACCGCATCCTGTGTAGCTGGTACAGCGGGTGCCAGCATGCATGAATGCATTGTTTGCGTTCCAGGGAGTGACGAGGTCTCACTATGTGACCCAGTCTGGTCTTGCACTCCTGGGCTCCAGTGGTCCGCTCCCATGTTCCCAAAGCCACAGACCAATTGTCTGCTGATTTACCATCTTTCAGGAACTCTAGGCCCAAGACTGAGGTCTCCTTCCCCAAATATCTCTGTCTATTTTAGATGATCCCAACTACATACACAAATGGTTGCTCTACTTTTCTTCCGATCTTTTTTTATTCTGAGTCTCACTCCATTACCCAGGCTGAAAGGCAGTGGCTTACTCCTGGAGGCTCCAGTGAGCCTTCCCCCTCAACCTTTCAAGGAGCCAGAACAACAGAAGTACGCCACCACGCAGGGGAGGGGAGACCAGGGCCCATTTGGGATGGGGGGGAGACGAGTTCCTGCCAAGTTGCCCAGGTGTGTCTTGGACCTGGTGGCTTGGGCCTACCACTGACTTTGGCCCCCAATTCACTATGATGATGAGGCTGAGTTCCCAAGCCCGGGCTCGATCCTTCATGAACATGAACCAGAAGACCGGATGTGGTGGCCCATGCCTGGATTTCCAGCATTCTCGGAGGACTATGCAGAAGGATGACTGGAGCCCAGGAGTTCAAGGCCAGTCCGGCTCATGCACGTGTGAGGCATCTTTTTTTATTGCTGGAGTCTCCATCGGCCCACCTGGGGCATGATGGCATGATCGTGTCTACGGGGTCTTGACCTGTGGGGCCAAGGGAGTCCTCCTGCCTCTGGCCCCTAGCAGCTGGGACTACATGGGCCACTGTGCCTGACGTGATTTTGGATACATCTCGCCGAGATGAGGTCTGGTCACATCTCCCGGACCGGTCTCCATCTCTTGGGCACAGGAAGTCACCCACTTCAGTTTCCCAGAGCACAAGGTTGACGGTCGTGGGCCACGGTGCCCAACCTGTACTCACATGTTCTGTTGGCAGGGTGATGCAAAGGAATGCCCAGGGACAGAGCCCTTTGCATCCCATGTAGCCAAGACGGTGGATGCCACCACGCATGACTCCAGTGTTTGCGTTCTGGGGATCAATGAGGTCTTGCTATGTGTCCAGGCTGGTCTCGAGTTCCTGGGCTCCAGCATTCCCCCACCTCAGCCTCCCAAAGCCACAGCCTGGTTGTCTGCCAATCCACCATCCTTTGGTTACTCTAGAACCAAGGCTGGGGCCTTCTTCCCAAATAATTCCTGTCTATGCATGATGATCCCAACTCCATACACAAATGGATGATCTTCTTTGTTTCCTTTTTTCCTTTTTGGGGGGGGTCAGAGTCTCACTCCATCGCCCAGGCTGAAGGAAGTGGCTCACTCCCAGACACCACAGTCTCGATCTGCTGGACTCTGGCAAGCCTTTTCCTGGTCTTCCAAGGAGCTGGAATGACAGGCACATGCGAACACGCTCAGAGCATTTGGGATGGAGGGTAGAGACAAGGTCTTGTTGAGGTGCCTGTGCAGGTATCTGCCTGCAGCCTCCAGCCAGTCACTGGACTCGGTCTCCCAAAGCGCTTGGATCATGAGACTGAGCATCCGAGCCAGGCCTTGATCCTTCATCAAAAACAAACCAGAAGGTCTGGCAAGGCATCCCACGCCTGGAATCCCAGCAGTCTGGGTGGCCGAGGCAGGAGGATGGCTGGAGTCCAGTTGCTCAAATCCAGTCCAGACCATTCAGGGAGACCTCGTCTCTACACCCGTCCAGCAGTAGAGGTGCCCATAATCCCAGCCACTCCAGTGGCTGAGGCAGGATGAGCACTGGAACCCACAATTTTGAAGCTGGCAGAGAACAATGGTCATGTCCTTGGATCCCAGCATTGGCCACAGAGCCTTTCTCCAAAAACATCAGAATCATACACAGATTCTCAACTGCACGTGGTGGGTTCAAATGGTGACTGGCTTTAGAGTCAGAAAAAATGGGACTGGTGTGAAGAAATGTCTCTGGGTGAGGGATATCCCCGGGATTCCTTTGCAAAAGGTCCTCATTGCTGAGGTGGAGGACCAGTCTGCCTGGGGCACATTTCTCAACTCAGAGAGGAGAGTGGGCAGGAACCCGGCCCGAGAGCCTTGGGAACTCCTGCAGGGACACGAATTGGGGAGTTTGGGACTGGAATATGCCAAACTTGGGGGACCCTAACATGTGGGGGGGCAGGGGGGGAGGACTCAGGGCAGAAAGTTTGCAGAAGAATGGATTTTTTTTGAGTTGGAGTCTCACTGTCGCCCACACTGGAGTGCAGTGGCCTCTCCTGGTCACCGCAGCCTCGACCTGCTGGGCTCTGGTGATCCTTCCACCTTAATCTTCCAAGTAGCTGGAACTACAGGTGCAAGCTACTATGCCTGGCTAATTTTTTGATTTATTGTAGAGATGAGGTCTTGCCAAGTTGCCCAGGCAGGACTCGAACCCTTGGGCTCAAGCAATCCACTCACCTCAGCCTCCCAAGGCATAGGTTTACAGACTGAGCCACTGAGCCTGGCTTGGATTTTTTTCTTTCTTTCTTTCTTTCTTTCTTTCTTTCTTTCTTTCTTTCTTTCTTTCTTTCTTTCTTTCTTTCTTGCTTTCTTGCTTTCTTGCTTTCTTTCTTCCTTCCTTGCTTTCTTTCATTCCTTTCTTCCTTCCTTCCTTCTTTCCTATCTTCTTTCTTTCTTTTTTCCTTTCTTTCTTCCTTCCTTCCTTCCTTTCTTTCTTTCTTTCTCTCTCTCTTTCTTTCTTTCTTTCCTTCTTTCTATTTTTATTTTCTTTCTTCAGTAGGTTGACAAGACTGCTCTCAAACTGCCCAACTCGGGGCATCCTCTCAGCCTGGGTCTCCCAAATTGCTGCAATCACAGATTTTCCATTTGGTTGACATCATAGTCTTTCTACCTGGTGTTGAAATCTGGGCCAGAGGTGATCCTCACGTCGAGGCCTGGGTTATGATTGGGGTCAAGCTAGGGGCTTGCTATGATGTCCGGCCTGGTCTCGAGCACCCAGGCTCCAGTCAACTGCCAATCTCGGCCTCCCTGAGTGCCAAGGAAACAGGCATGAGTCGCCCAGTCATCCCCACCCCCCACCCAAACATTTAAGAGTCACGACCTCGTTTTCCCTGAGTCAGCCCCTGGGAGGAGCGAGCAGATCCACCCTGGGAATGAGGCGGGCAGAGGGGTGGGCACCCAGCGGGGACATGCCCATGAGCCAGGTGCTCCCCTGGGGAGGGAATGGTGGACAACTCCAGCTGCCCTGTCCTGTTTCCAGGGTTGTCTGATGGGAGCAGAATGGGTAGTGAGGCCTCAAGTGGAATGGGAAGGCTGGGCACTGTGGCTCACGCCTGTCACCCTAGCACTTGGGGATGCCAAGGCGAGAGCATAGACTGAGTACCCGGGTTCAAGACCAGCCTGGGTAGCTTGGCGAGGCCTCATCTCTACAAGAAACCAACAAAATGAGCTGAGCATGGTGGCACACACCTTTTGTTCAGACCACTCAGCACACTGTGGCAGGAGGATCGCCGTAGCCCAGTCAGTTGTGGCCGAGGTGGCCAAGAGCAGGCCCCTGTGCTCCAGCCTGGGGGACAGAGCAGGACTCCAACTCAGAGTAATAATTCCAACCACCACCACCAAAATCGCAGCCTGGGTTCAGGGGCTCTGTGTGGCATCCTGGCACATCAGAGTTCAAGACGAGTGGATGGCCTGAGCCTGCAGATTCAAGACCAGCCCAGGACACTGGGTGAGCCCTTGTCTTGGCCATCAAAAATAAATCCAAAGATTAACCGAGTGTGGTGGTGCAGGCCTGTAGTTCCAGACACTCGGGGGATCGAGGCAGGGGCCCTCCAGAGTCTGACAGGTGGAGTCCATGGTAGCCCTGAGTGTGCCCCTCACTTCAGCCTGGGTGACAGAGTGGGATTCCAATTCAAATGGTAGGAATCACCAACTTTGCCACCACAAACATTCCTGCCACCCAGCGAAAGGAGTTACCTTCAGGGATGGAGGAGGAAAAGGCACTGTATCACCTGTTTTGTTCGCATGAGGTTTCAATGGTTGCCACTGAGCATGTCTGTCCTTCACATTCAGATACGCATCCCAGAAGGCCTGCTTCCAACCTCCACAAACATACCCCATAGATAAGATGCATGTGAGCTCATGGAACAGACAGCCTTGAGTTAGGGCAGACGTGGGCATAGTGTGATCAAAGCAGACCAGGAAGACTGCACTCAGCCCAGGTTTCAGTTGCCCTGTCTTTCACCTTCGTGTGGGGAGAGGGTCACTTCCTCTCTTGCTCACTCCATTGTCTCCCACCGTGCGGACCTTTCCTTTGGAAGCCGTGGACGCTAGTCATGATGCACGTTAGGAGGCCTCTTTTTTTCACTGGCGTCTCCATCAGCCCACCTGGGTCGTGGTGCTATGATCGCGGGTCCCAGGGCTTCCACCTGTGGATCTGAGGTAGTCCTCCCACCTCGGCCCCCGAGCAGGGAGGACAATGTGGCTCACTGCTTCTGACACGATTTTGAATACCTCATGCCAAGATGAGGTCTAGCTAGGTCGCATGGGCTGGTCTCGGACCTCTGGGCTCAGGCAGCCTCCAGCCTCATCCTCATAGGGCACGGGGCTGACGGTCATGGGCCAGGGTGCCCAGCCTGGACTTGTATGTTCTGTGGTGGGGGGTGATGCAAAAGAACGCCCCGGGACAGAGCACACTGCATCCCACGTAGCCGGGACAGCAGGAACCACCACACATAACTCCAGTGTTTGTGTTCCGGGGAGTGATGAGGTCTCGCTATGTGGCCCACACGTGTCTTGAGGTCTTGGGTTCCAGGGTTCCCCTGCCTTGGCCTCCCAAAGCCACAGCCCGATTGTCTTCCAATTCATCATCTTTCAGGAACACTAGGCCCAAGGCTGGGGTCTTCTTCCCAAATGATCTGTCTGTTCACGATGATCCCAACTCCATACACAAATGGTTGCTCTTCTTTTTTTTCTTTTTTTTCCTTTTTTTCTTTGAGTAAGAGTCTCAATCTGTCACCCAGGCTGAGTGCTGTGGATCGCTCCAAGCCACTGCAGCCTCGACCTGCATGACTCTGGCGAGCCTTTCCTTAGCTTTCCAAGGAGCTGAAACTATAGGCATGTGCCACCACGCATGACTTATTTGAGATGGAGGGTAGAGACAAGGTCTCCCCGAGGTGCCTGGGTAGGTCTTGGCCCAAAGGCTTGGGCCAACCACTGGCCTCAGTCTTCCAAAACGTTGGGATGATGAGGCTGAGACCCCAGGCCCGACCTCGATCCTTCCTAGAAAATGAACCAGAAGGCCTGCTGTGATGTCACATGCCTGAAATTCCAGTGCTCTGGAAGGCCGAGGCAGTAGGATGGCTGGAGCCCAGGAACTCAAGGCCAGCCTGGGCCATGCAGGAAGACACTGTCTTCACCCCCATCCAAACAGGGACCTGGGGTCGAGATGCCCAACATCCCAGTCACTCTGGAGTCTGAGGCAGGAGGATCAATGAAGCCCACAATTTCAAAGCTGGTGGAGAATGATGGTCGTGTCTCTGGGACCCGGCATTGGCCACACAGCCAGACCCTATCTCCGAAAACATCAGAATCATACACAGATTGTCAACTGTGCATGGTGTGTTCACAGGGTGTCTGACTTTAGAGCTAAGAAAAATGGGATTTGGGGAGAAGAAATGCCCCAGGGTGAGGGATGGGTCCCTTTCCTTTCCTGCCAGAAGGTCCTTGTTGCCAAGTAGGATGGTCAGCCTACCTGGGAAACATCTCTCACCTCAGAGAGGAGAGCCAGCAAGAACCCGGTCTGGGAGCCTCAGGAACTACCACACCCAAACACGGGAAGCCATTGGGGGGATTGTGGCTGGAAGGTGCCAAGCTTGGGGAATCCTCACATGTGTGGGAAGCAGGGGGTGAAGGACTGAGGTCATAAGGTTTGCAGGAGAATGGATTTTTTTGTTTCATTTTATCTTTCTTTCTTTAACTCTTTCTTTCTTTCTTCTCTTTCCTCACTACGTTGCCCAGTCTGATCTCAAACAGCCCAACATGGGTCATTCTCTTGGCCTGGGCCTCCAAATCTTCTTTGATCACAGGCTTTTCATTTGGTTGAAATCCTGGTCTTCCTGCCTGGTTTAGAGCTCTGGGTCAGAGGCGATCCTCCCACCGAGGCCTGCCCTCACCGAAGGTTTTCTATGGTTTGCTTGAGGTCGATGGGGGGCCTGCTATGGTGTCCAGCCTCATCTGAGCTCCCAGGCTCTGGCCATCTTCCTGCCTTGACTTCCCTGAGTCCCAAACAGACAGGTGTGAGTGGCCCAGCTGTCCATGCCCTCCTCAAGGTTTGAGAGTCACTCCCTCCCTTTCCTCTAGGCAGCCCCTGGGAGGACAAAGTGGGTCCTCCCTGGGGAACTAGGTTGATGTAGCAGTGGGCACCTCGGCAGAGACATGTTCCCGCACCAAGTGCTCTCCCGGGAGAGGGCTCGGCAGGAGAATCAGGCCACCATCTACAGTGTCCAGGATCATCGGAAGGGAGGGCTTTCATGGTGGGGCCCCAAGAGTGTTGTGGAAGCCAGGTGTGGGGGCTCACACCTGTCATCCCAGCCAGTGCTCTGGGAGGCTGAGGCGAGAGGATGGCCTGGCCCCAAGGATCAAGACAAGCCCAGGCACCTTGGTGAGACCGCATCTCTACAAGAAGTGAAAAAAAGAGCCAAACGTGATGGTGCATGCCTGTTGTCCTGGCCAGTCTTGAGGCCACAGCAGGAGGATGACCAGAGCCCAGCCAGTGGAGGCTGCTGTGGCCAAGAGCAGGTGCCTGCCCTCCAGCCTGAGCAACACAGTGGGACTCTGACTGAGAATAACCATACCAACCACCACCACAAAAACCACAGGCCGGACTCAGGGGCTCAGCCTAGCATCCCGGCCTTTGGGAGTCCAAGACAAGTGGATGGCCTAAGCCTGAGGATTTGACACCAGCCTGGTACACTGGGCGAGACCTCATCTCAGCCATCAAAATTAAATCCAAAGATGAGCCTGGCATGGTGGGGCAGGCCTGTGGTTCGAGCCACTCAGGAGGGCCAAGGCTGGAGGATCGCCTGAGCCTGGTAGGTGGAGTCCATGGTGGCTGTCAATATGTTCCTTTATTCTGGCCTGGAGGACAGAGCAGGATTCTGACTCCAAATAATAATGATCACCACCACCTCCACCACCACCACCCCTGCCATCCAGCGTGAGGAGTCACTCTCAGTGATTGGAGAGGAAAAGGCACTTTCCGGCCTGTCATTCATGAGAGATTTGAAAAATGGTCACTGTGCACGTCCATCTCATGCCTTTGGCCACACACCCCAGATGGCCTACCTCCACCCTCCACACTCTTGCCCCATGGCAAAGATCTGTATGACAGCACAGAACAGACGGACCCAAGCTAGGGCGCTCAATGGGCACAGAGCGAACAAGGCGGTCCAGCAACACCATGACCAGACCAGGTTCTGGTCACCCTATCTGCCAACTTCAGGTGGGGGGAGGGTCCCTTCCTCTCCAGATCACTCCATCATCTCTTGCCCACACGGAGCTTTCCCTGGGGAGCCATAAATGCCTGTCATGATGCACTTGGAAGGCATCGTTTTTGTTGTCAAAGTCTCTGTCGACCTGTGTGGTGCATGACAGCATGTTCGTGGGTCACAGGGACTTGACCTGCGGGACTCAGGTTGTCCTCCCTCCTTGGCCCCCGAGCAGCTAGGACTCCAGGTATCACCACACCTGACTCGATTTTGGGGATCTGTCACCGAGACTAGGTATTGTCATGTCACCCGGGTTGTTCTCTGACCCCTAGGCTCAGGCAGCCTCCAGCTTTGGCCTCCCAGAGTTCAGGGCTTAAAGCCATGAGCCAAGGTTCCCGGTCAGGACTCACATGTTCTGTAGATGGTGGTGACAAAGAAGAGTGCCCCGGAACAGGGGCAACCACATCCCATGTAGCTGGGACTGCAGGCTCCATCATATACGACTCCAGTGTTGGCATTCTGGGGAGTGACGGTGTCTTTCTTTGAGGCCCAGGCTATTCTTGTGTGGACCTTTTTTGGAGAGCCATGGATGCCTATCGTGACGCACGTGGAAGGCTACTTTTTGTTTCCTGAGGTCTCTATTGCTGGCCTGGGGTGTGGAGGCACGTTCATGGCTCCGGGCCTCAACCTGTGGGGCTCAGGTGGTCCCCTTGCCTTGGCCCCCAAGCAGTTAGGACTCCAGAGGCCACTGCGCCTGACTTAGTTTTGGGGATCTCTTGCGTAGACAAGGTCTGGCCACATCACCCGGACTGTTCTCCCAACCCGGGACTCAGGCAGCTTCCCATCTCGGCCTCCCAGGGCATGGGGCTGATGGCCATGAGCCATAGTGCATGACCAGGACTCGCACATGCTGTCGGCTGGGGAGACTCAAATGCATGCCCCGGTATGGAGGCCACTTAAACCCATGTAGCAGCTGGGAACGTTTGTGCCACCATGCACAACTCGAGTGTTTACATTCCAGGGAGCAACGAAGTCTCACTACGTGGCCCAGGCTGATCTCGAACTCCTGGGCTCCAGCTGTCCCCTGCCTCAGCCTCCCAAAGCCACAGCCTGAATGTCTGCTGATTCACCATCTTTCGGGGACTCTATGCCCAAGGTTGTGGCCTCCTTCCCAAAGGTTGTGGCCTTCTTCCCTGTCTGTTCATGAGGATCTCAACTCCATACAAACATGGATGCACTTCTGTTCTTTCCTGTTTTTTGAGTCAGTCTCACTCTGTCACCCAGACTGGAGGGCAGTGGCTCGCTCCCGGCCACTGCATCCTTGGCCCACTGGGCTCTGGCAAACTGTCCTCCACAGGCCTTCTGAGGAGCCTAAACCACAGATGCGTGCCACCATGCCCTGCTAATTTGGGAATAAGGGTAGAGACAAGGTCTTGTCAAGTTGTCTGGGTCCATCTCAGACTCACGGGTTCGAGTAGGCAGCTGGTGTTGGCCTCCCAATGTGCTGGAATGATGAGGTTGAGCCCTCGAACCCAGTCTCGATCCTTCATCAATAACATATCAGAAGGTCAGGTGCATCGGCCAAAGCCTGGAATCCTGGCACTTTGGAAAGCCGTATCAGGATAATGGCTGTAGCTCAGGAACTCAAGACCTGTCTGGCCCATGCAGAGAGACTCCGTATCCACACCCATCCAAACAGGGGGTCTGGGGTCTTGGTGCCCATGGTCCTGGTCACTCCAGAGGCTGAAGCAGGAGGATCACCAGAGCCTGTTATTTTGAGGCTGGTGGTGAATGACGGTCGTTTCTCCAGGCCCCAGCCTGGACCAGAGTCAGACCCTGTCTCCAATAACATTAGAATCGTACACAGATTCTCAACTGTACATGGCGTATTCAAAGGGCGACTAGCTTTAGAGTCAGAAAAAATGGCACTGGAGGAGAAGAAATGTCCCCGGGTGAGGGATGTATCCCTGGTCTTTTCTTGGTATAAAGTCCCCATTGCTGAGTCAGAGGGTTAGCCTGCCTGGGAAACATTTCTCACCCCAGAGAGGAAAGCCAGCAGGAACCCCACCAGGGAGACTTGGAAACTCCTACACTAAAGCAGAGGCAGACATTTTTAGTGGTTGGGGTTGGAAGGTGTCAAGCTTGGGGGACCCTCATGAGTCGGGGGAAGGGGGAAGGATGGAGGGCAGAAGGTTTGCAGGTGAATGTATTACTTTGTTGACTTAGATTTTTTCTTCTTTCTTTCCTTCTTTCTTTCTTTCTTTCTTTCTTTCTTTCTTTCTTTCTTTCTTTCTTTCTTTCCTTTCCTTTCCTCACTAGGTTGCCCAGGCTGCTCTCCAACCACCCAAATCGGGCTTTCCTCTTGACTTCGGCCTCCCAAACTGCTGCAATCACAAGATTTCCATTTGGTCGACATCCTGGTCTTCCTGCCTGGTCTTGAAATGGCCTGAGGTGAACCTCCCGCCAAGGTCTGCCTTCACCCAAGGTTTTCTGGTTTTGAATTGGCATCAAGGTGGGGGCTTGCTGTAGTGTCCAGCCTGGTCTTAGCTACCAGACTCCAGCCATCTTCCTATCTCAGCCTCTCCGAGTGCTGAGAAGACAGGCTTGAGTCACCCTGCCTCCCCCCCATGGTGGTTTGCGATCCACACCCTTCCTTTCCAGGAGGCAACACCTGGGAGGAGTGAGTGGAATCACCCTGGGAATGGAGGCAACTAGAGGGGGGGTTCCCTGGTGGATACATGCCCCTGCACCAGGCGATCCTCTGGGATGGGCTTGAGGGTGACTCTGGCTGCCCTTTCTGGGTCATCTGAGGGGAGTAGGCCTCATGATCAGGACCAAAGAGTGGTGTGAAGGTTGGGACGGGGCTCACGCCTGTCACCCTGGTGCTTTGGGAGGCTGAGGTGAGAGGATGGCATTAACCTCTGAGTTCAAGACCAGCCTGGGCACCTTGGTGAGATCTCATCTCTACAAGAAACCCACAAAATGAACCGAGCATGGTGGTGCAAACCAGTCATTCCAGCAACTCTGGAGGCAGTGGCAGGAGGATCACCAGAGCCCAGCAGGTGGAGGTCACCGTGGTTGAGAGCAGGTCCCTGTGCTTCGGCATGGGTGATAGAGTGGGACTCTGACTCAGAATAATAATACCATTCATCAACACCAAAACCACAGGTTCAGCTCAGGTCCTGGCCCTTCAGAGGTTGAGGTGAGTGGACAGGCTGAGCCTGCACTTTTGAGACCAGCCCTGGACACTGGGCGAGACCTCATCTCTGTCATCAAAAATAAATCCACTGTAATCCCACACTTTGGGAGGCTGAGTTGAGTGGATTGCCTGAGCCCGCGGGTTCGAGACCCGCCTGGGCAGCGAGACCTCATCTGTACAGTAAATCAAAAAATCAGCTGGGTGTGGTAGCACATGCCTGTAATTCCGGCTACTTGGAAGGCTGAGGTGGAAGAATCTCCAGAGCCCAGCAGGTCAAGGCTGCGGTGGCCGGAAGTGGCCACTGCACTCCAGTCTGGGCGACAGAGTGAGACTCCAACTCAAAAAATTTTAAAAAATAAAAAAATAAAAATAAATAAATCCAAAGATTAGCCGGGCTTGGTAGCACAGCCATGTGTTTCTAGCCACTCAGGAGTCCAGACGGGAGGATCAGCTCAGCATGGCAGGTGGGTCGGTGGTGGGCTTGAGCGTGTCACTGCGCTCTGGTCTGGGGACAGAGTGGAATTCTGACTCTAAATAATAATAGTCAACACCACCGCCACCACTCCCACACTTGCCACCCATTGTGAGGAATGACTCTCAGGAATGGGAGAAGAAAAGACACTTTCCTGGCTTTCGTTCATGGGAGGTTTCAACATTGGCCACCAGGGAAGTCTGTTCCATGTCTTTGGCCATGCATCCCAGAAGACCTGCCTCCACACTCCACAGTGGTTCCCCATGGAAAAGATGTGTGTGAGTTCATGGAACAGATGGCCCTGAGTTAGGGCAGCCATTGGGCACAGAGCATTCAAGGGGATCTGGCAACGGCACTGCCAGTCCAGGTTCTGGTGCCTGGTTTTACCACCTTCGGGCAGGGAGACTGCCCCTTCCTCTCCCAATCACACCATTTTCCCCAGCCCACACGGACCTTTCCCTGGGGAGCCGTGCATGCCCATAATGATGCATGTGGGAGGCATCTTTTTCATCGTTGGAGTCTCCATTGCCTGGGCTGGAGTGTGGCAGCATTATCGTGGCTCCCAGTTCCTCGATCTGAGGGCTCAAGCAGTCTGCCTGCCTCATCCCCCGAGCAGGCAGGACTCCAGGGGCCACCACGCCTGACTGGATTTTGGGGGCCTCTTACTGTGATGTGGTCTGTCCACATCGCCTGAGCTGGTCTCCCAACCCAGGACTCAGGCAGACTCCTGCCTCAGCCTCCCTAGGCATGGGGTGGATGGCCGTGAGCCATAGTGTCTGGCCTGGACTCACACGAGCTGTTGGCAGTGGTGATGCATAGGCATGCTTCAGGACAGAGGCCACTGCATTCCATGTAGCTGTGATCATGTGTGCCACCATGAGTGACTCGAGCGTTTGCATTCTGGGGAGCAATGAAGTCTCACTAGGTGGCCCAGTCTGGTCTCGAACTCCCAGGATCCAGTGGTCCCCCTCCTCAGCTTCCAAAAGCCACAGCCTGAATATCTTCCAATCCACCATCTTTCGGGAACTCTATGCCTAAGACTGTGGCCTCCTTCCCCGATAATCTCTGTCTGTTCACAATGGTCCCAACTCCATACACAAATGGATGCTCTTCTTTTCTCTCCTTTTTTTGAGTCAGAGTCTCACTCTGTCACCAAGACTGGAGGGTAGTGGCTTGCTCCTGGCCACTGCAGCCTTGGCCCACTGAGATCCAGTGAGCCTTCTCCCACTGGCCTTCCAAGGAACTGGAATGACAGGTGCTTGTCTCCACTCCTCGCTAAATTGGGGTAGAGGGTAGAGACGAGTTCTCATGGAGTTGCCTGGATTCATCTCAAACTCGCAGACTCAGGCTGGCCACTGGTCTCAGCCTCCCAAAGTGCTGGGATGACGAGGTTGAGCCCTCTAACCCGGCCTTGATACTTCATTGAAAACAAACCAGAATGTCGGGAATGGCAGCCCCAGCCTGAAACCTAAGCGATCTGGGAATCCGAATCAGGAGGATGACTGTAGACCAGAAATTCAAGGCCAGTTAGGGCCATGCAGGGAGACCCTGTCTCCGCACTCATCCAAACAGGATGTCTGGGCTCATGGTGCCTGTTGTCCTGGCCAATCCAGAGGCTGAGGTGGGAGGATCACCAGAGTCTGATTTTGAGACTGGCAGTGAACGAGGATCATGTCCCCGGGCCCCAGCCTGAACCACAGAGGCAGACCCTGTTCTCAAAAACATGAGAATCATACACATATTATCAACTGCGCATGGTGTGTTCAAAGGGAGACTGACTTTAGAGTCAGAAAAAACGGGACTGGGGGGAAGAAATGTCACCGGGTGAGGGATGTGTTCCCAGTCTTTCTTGGTGTAAGGTCCTCATGGCCAATTTGGAGGGCTGGCCCGCCTGAGACACACTTTTCACACTGGAGAGGAGAGCCGGCACTAACCCGGCCAGGGAACCTTGGGAACTCTGCCACCAAAATGGGGACAGCCATTTGTGGGGGGTTGTTGCTGGAAGGTTCCGAGCTTGGAGAAAACTCATGTGTCGTGGATGCAGGGGCGGGAGAGGACTGAGGTCAGAAGGTTTGCAGGAGAATGGATTTCTTTATTGACTTAGATTTTCTTTCTTTCTTTCTTTCTTTCTTTCTTTCTTTCTTTCTTTCTTTCTTTCTTTCTTTCTTTTTTTCTTTCTTTTCCTCGCTCTCTCTCCTTTATTTTCTCTGTAGGTAGAGCTGCCTGCTCTCAAACTGCTCAACTCAGACCTTCTTTTGGCCTGGGCCTCTCAAATTGCTGTGATAACAGGCTTTCCATTTGGTTGACATCCTGGTCTTCCTACCTGTTCTTAAACTCTAAGGTGGAGGAGATCTTTCTGCCGAGGCCTGCCTTCACCTTAGTTTTTCTGGGTTTGCCTTGATGTCCAGGTGGGGGCTTGCTATGTTGCCCAGGCTGGTTTCAGCTCCAGGCTCCGGTCATCTTCCTGTCTTGGCCTCCCTGAGTGCTGAGGAGACAGGCAGGACTCAACGGTCGACTCCCCCATGATGGTTTGAGAGTCACACACTCTCTTTCCCTGAGGCGTCCCTTGGGAGGAGCAAGTGGGTCCACCCTGGAGATCAGGGATAGTAGAGGGGTGGGCACCCTACTGGAGACACCCCCTGCACCAGGCATCCCCCTAGGGTGGGCCTGCCTGGGGACTCAGGCTGCTCTCTCCAGAGTCCCGGGACCTCAGAAGGGAGTGGACCTTGCGGTGGTGCCCCAAGAAGGTTGTGAAGCCCGGACACAGGGGTTCACGCCTATTACCCCAGTTATTTGGGAAATCGAGACGTGAGGATGGCCTGAGTCCCCAGCTCGAGACCAGCCCAGGCACTTTGGCGAGACATCATCTCTACAAGAAACCAACAAAATGAGCCAAACGTGGTGGTGCATGCCTGTCGTTCCAGCCACTTGAGAGGCCGCAATGGGAGGATCGTCAGAGTTCAGCCAGTGGAGGCCACAGTGGCTGAGAGTGGACCCATGTGCTCTGGCCTGGGCGATAGAGCAGGACTCTGACTCAGAATAAGAATACCAACCACCACCACCACAACCACAGACTGGGCTCAGGGGCTCAGGCTGGCATCCCGGCCCTTCAGAGGCCAAAGCGAGTGTACGACCTGAACCTGCAGGTACGAGACCAGCCCGGAACTCTGGGCAAGATGTCTTCTTGGCCATCAAACATAAACCCAAACCTTATCCCAACGTGGCGGCACAGGCCTGTGGTTCCAGCCACTTGCGGGCCAAGGCAGGAGGATCTCCTGAGAGCAGGAGGTGGAGTACAAGGTGACCATGAGAGTGCCCCTGTGCTCTGGCCTGGGTGACAGAGTGGGTTTCTTACTCCAAATAATAATAATAATAATAACCACCACCACCACCAACCCTGCCATCCAGCGGGAGCAGTCACCCATAGGGATGTGAGAGGAAAAGCCACTTCCCAGACTGTTGTCTGTGAGAAGTTTCAAAGGTGGCCACCAGGCACATCCATGCAGCTCATTGAGCCACGCATCCCAGAAGTTCTGCCTCCACCCTCCATGCGTGTGGCCCAGAGCAAAGATGCGTGTGAGCCCATGGAACAGATGGCCTGGAGTTAGGATGGCCGTTGGGCATAGAGCTATCAAAGCAGTCTGGCAACGCAGTGACCAGCCCAGGTTCCTGTTGCCAGTTTTGCCAACTTTGGGCGGCAGGGGAGACCCTTACTCTCTCTATCACTCCATCATCCTCTGCCCACACAGACCTTTCCATGGGGAGCCGTTGACGCCCATCATGATGCACTTGGAAGGCATCTTTTTTTTTTGCCAGAGTCTCCCTCGGCCTGCCTGGGGCATGATTGCACAAACATGGCTCCCAGGTTCTAGACCTGCAGGAGACTGCAGTGGCTGAGAACAGGGACCTGCACTCTGGCCTGGGTCACACAGCATGTCTCTGACTCAGTATTATAATTGCAACCAACACCACCAAAACCACAGGCCATGCTCAGGGGCTCATCATCACAACACGGACCTTCAGAGGCAAAGGTGAGTGGGTGCCCTGAGCCTACGGGTTCGGGACCAACCTGGGATACTGGGCAAGACCTCGTGTCAGTCATCAAAAATATATCCAAAGATTAGCCAGGCATGGTGGTGCAGGTCTGTGGTTTCCAGCCACTCAGGCGGTTGAGGCAGGGGGATTGCCTGACCCCAGCAGGTGGGGTCCGTGGTACCTGTAAGTGTGCCCCTCTGCTCTGGCCTGGGCAACAGAGAGGTATTCCGACTCCAAATAATCATTATCACCACCACCAGTCCTATCATGCAGCCTGAGGAGTCACCCTCAGGGATGGGAGAGGAAAAGGCACTTTCCGGCCTGTCTGTCATGAGAGTTTTCAAAGGTGGCCACCGGGCATGACAGTCCCATGCCTTCGGTCATATTCCTCCACAGGCCTGCCTCCACCTTCCACACTTGTGCCCCACAGCAGAGAAACATGTGTGCTCATGGAACAGAGGGCCCGGAGGTAGGTGGTTCATGGTGCACAGAGTGATCAAAGGGGTCAGGCCACACCGTGGCCAGACCAGGTTCCAGTAGGGCCTAGGAGGTATCTTCAGGTGGGGGGAGGTACCCATCCTTTCCCTATCACTCCATCGTTCACTGCCCAAGTGGACCTTTCCCTGGGGAGCTGTGGACGCCCCTCGTGACTCATGTGGAAGGCCTCCTTTTTGGTGCTGGAGTCTCCCTCGAATGAGCTGGGGAACAGTGGCACAATCGTAGTTCCTGGGGCCTGGACCTGTGGGGCTCAGACAGACGTCCCTCCTCAGCCCTCGAGCAGTCCCGATTCTGGGGGCTGCCATGTCTGACTTGCTTTATGGGACCTCTCACTGAGATAAGATCTGGCCACATTGCCATGGCTGGTCTCTGAACCCTCGGCTCAGGCAGCCTTCCGCTTTGGTCTCCCAGGGTGCAGGGCTAATGGCCATTGGCCACTGTGCCTGGCGTAGTCTTAAATGTTCTGTCAGCAGGGGTGATGCAATGGAATGCCTCGAGACGGAGGCCACCGCATCCCATGTAGCGGGACCACGGGTGCCACCATGCGTGACTCCAGTGTTTGTGTTTCAGGGAGCAATAAGGTCATGTTTCATGGCCCAGGCTGATCTCAAACTCCTGGGCTCCAGCCGTCCCCTGCCTCAGCCTTCCAAAACCACAGCCAAATTGTCTGCTGATGCACCGTCTTTCAGTAACTCTAGGCCCAAGCCTGAGGCCTCGTTCCCAATTGATCTCTGTCTGTTCCTAATGATCCCAACTCCATACATGAATGGATGCTCTTCTTTTTTATCCTTTTCTCCTTTTTCCTTTGAGTTGAGGTCTCACCCATCACCCAGGTTGGAGGGCGGTGGCTCGCTCCCAGCCAATGCAGCCTCAGACTTCTGGTCTATGGCAAACTTTCTCTGATCTGCTGAAGAGGCAGAATGAGAGGCACACACCACCACATCTGGCTCATTTGGATGGAGGGTAGAGACGAGGTCTCACCGAGTTCCCCAGGTGGGTCTTGGCCTGTGGGCTCGGGTCTGGCCACTGGACTCTGACTCTGAAAGTGCTGGGATGATGAGGTTGAGCCCCCAAGCCCAGCCTCGATTCTTTGTCGAAAATGAACCAGAAGGCCTGGTGCAGCGGCCCACACCTGGAATCCCAGCAATCATGGATTCTGAGACGGAAGAATACTAGAGCTCAGGAGACGAAGGCCATTTCAGGCCATATAGGGAGACCCTCTTCTCCACATCCAATGAAACAGTGGGTCTGGGGTCGAGGTGCCTGTCGTCCCAGCCACATCGGAGGCTGAGGTGGGAGGATGGTCAGAGCCTGCAATTTCGAGGCTGGTGGTGAACGACGGTTGTGTCCCCGGGCCCCAACCTGTGCCACAGAGCCAGATCCTGTCTCCAAAAACATCAGAATCATACACATATTATCAACTGCGTATGGTGTGTTCACAGTGTGACTGGATTTAGAGCCAGGAAAAATGGGATTTTGGGGAAGAAATTCCCCGGGTGAGGGATGTGTCCCTGACCTTTCTTGGTGGAAGTTCCATGTTACTGAGTCAGAGGAGTAACCTGCCTGGGGCATGTTCCTCACATCAGGGAGGAGAGCTGGCAGGAATCCAGTCAGGTAGCCTTGGGAACTACCACACAGAAGCACGAGCAGTCATTTCAGGGAAGTTGTACTGGAGATTGTCAAGCTTGGGGGACCCTCACATGTGGGGGATGGGGGGGTAAGGACTGAGGGCAGAAGTTTTGGGAAAGAATGGATTTCTTTCTTTCTTTCTTTCTTTCTTTCTTTCTTTCTTTCTTTCTTTCTTTCTTTCTTTCTTTCTTTCTTTCTTTTCTTTTCTCACTAGTTCCCCAGACTGCTCTCAAACCATCCAACTTGGCCCATCCTCTCAGTCTGGGCCTCCCAAACTGCTGCAATCACAGACTTTCCAATTGGTCGACATCCTGGTCTTCCTGCCTGGTCTTGAACTCTGGGTCAGGGGCAATTCTCCCGCCAAGGGCTGCCCTCACCCAAGCTTTCCTGGGTTTTGCTTGGGGTCGAGGTGGGGGTTTGCTATGCTGTCCAGCCTGGTCTTGAGATCCTGGGCTCTGGTCATCTTACCATCTCCGCCTCACTGAGTGTCGAGGAGACAGGCATGAGTCGCCTGGCCATACCCATCCATCCGAAGGTTTGAGAGCCACACCCTCCCTTTCCCCAAGACAGCCCCTCAGAGGAACGTTCACGTCAACACTTGGGAATGAGGCAGGCAGAGGTTTGGTCACCCAGGCGGATGACCACCCCTGTGCCAGACGCTCACCCAGGGAGGTCTTGATGGGCGATTCTGGTCACACTCTCCAGGGTCCTGGGTTGTAAAAAGGGAGCAGGCCTTGTGGTGGGGCCCCAAGAGGGCTGTGCAGGCCGGGTGCGGGGGGTCACGCCAGTCATCCCGGTGCTCTTGGAGAACGAGGTGAGAAGATGACCTGAGTCTCCAGGTTTGTGACCAGCCCGGGCACCTTGGCGAGACCACCTCTCCAAGAAGCCAAAAAAATGAGCTGAGAGTGGTGTTTCACACTTGACGTTCCAGTCACTCAGGAGCCTGTGATGGGAGGATTGCTGGAGACTAGCTGGTGGAGGCTGCAGTGCCCAAGAGCAGGCCTCTGTGCTCCAACCTGGGCGACAAAGCATGTCTCCAACTCAGAATAATAATACCAACCACCACCACCACCAAAACCACAGACCAGGCTCAGGGGCTCAGCCTGGCATCCTGGCCTTTCGGAGACCCAGGTAAGTAGATGACCTGAGACTGCGTGTTTGACATCAGCCTGGGCCACGTGACGTGACCTCTTATCGGCCATCAAAAATAAATCCAAAGATTATCCAGACATGGTGGAACAGGACTGTGGTTACAGCAACTTGAGGGACCGAGACAGGAGGATAGCCTGGGTCCGGCATGTTTAGTCCACAGTGACCATGAGCATGTCCCTGTGCTCCAGCCTTGGTGACAGCACGTGATTCTGACACCAAATAATAATGATCACCACCACCACCACCAATACCCCTGATACCCAACATGAGGAATTACCCACAGGAATGGGAGAGGAAAAGGTACTTTCCGGCCTGTCATTTGCAGGAGGTTTCAAAAGTGGCCACTGGGCACATCCATCCCATGCCTTGGTCATGCGCCCCAGAAGGCCAGTCTCAACACTCCACACTTGTGCCCCACACAAAGACACGTTTCAACTCTTGGAACAGACTGCACCGAGCTAGGACGGGGGAGGACCCTTTCCTCTCTCGATCAACCCATCGTCACCCACCCACTTGGACTTTTCCTTGGGGAGCCAGGGATGCCAGTCATGACACACGTGGAAGGTACTTTTTTTGTCACCAGATTCTCCATCAACGGGGCTGTGGTGCAGTTACATGATTGTGGCTCCCAGGGCCTCGACCTGTTGGGCTCAGGTGGTCCTCCCACCACAGCCCCCAAGCAGCCAGTACTCCGGGGGACATCATGCATAACTCGATTTTGGGGACCTCTCACCTAGAGGAGTTCTGGCCACATCTCCCAAGCTGGTCTCCAAACCAGGGACTCAGGCAGCCTCCAGCCTCGGCATCCCAGTGCATGAGTCTGACTGCCATGACCCACAGTTCCCAGGCTGGACTCACAAGTGTTGCCAGTGGATGCATTGCAAAGGCACACCCCGGGACACAGTCTCCTGCATCCCATGTAGCCATGGGCGACACCAGTGTTTGCATTCTGGGGAGTGACATGGGCTCTCTACATGACTCAGGCTGGTCTCGAACTCCTGGGTGTCAGCGTTCCCCCACCTCTGCCTCCCAAAGCCACAACCCAATTATCTTTGATCCACCATCTTTCTGGAACTCTAGGCCTAAGACTGGGGCCTCCTTCCCAAATAATCTCTATTCATGATGATTCCAACTCCATACATAAATGGATGCACTTTTTTTCCCTTTTTTCCTTTTTTTCTTTGAGTTGGAGTCTCTTTCTGTCACCCAGGGGGATGAGCAGTGGCTCTCTCTCAGTCTCCACAACCTTGGTCTGCTGAACTCTGGTGAGCCTTTCCTCAGCCTTCCAAAAAGCCAGAATGACAGGCATGTGCCACCAAACCCAGCTCATTACTGATGCAAGGTAGAGGTGAGGTCTTGCCTAGGTGCCCGGCTGGGTCTCGGACACTGCTTGGGCTGGCTGCAGGACTCAAACACCTAAAGCGCTGGGCTGGTGAGGCTGAGCCCCCAAGCCCAGCCTGAAATCTTCATCGAAAATGAACCAGAAGGCCTGATGTGGCCGCCCATGCCTGGAATCCCAGTACTCTGGGATCATTAGGTGGGAGGATGGCTGGAGTCCAGGAGCCCAAGGCTAGCACAGGCCAGCCTGGGCCATGCAGGGCGACCCCATCTCTGCACAAATGCAAACAGAGATTCTTGTGACTAGGTGCCCATCATTCCGGTAACACAGGATCCTGAGGCATGAGGATTACCAGAACCCACAATTTTGAGGCTTCTGGGGCCACAAAGAAAGACTCTCTCCAAAAACATCAGAATCGTAACAGATTCTAAACTGCATGTGTTGTGTTCACAGGGAGACTGACTTTAGTGCTAGGAAAAATGGGATTGGGAGAGCCAGAAGAATCCAGTCAGGGATCCTCATGAACTCCTGCACCAAAGGGGGCAGCCATTGGTGGAGGTTAGGGTTGGAGGGTGCTGAGCTTGGGGGACCCTCATATGTGGGGGAGTGGGTGGAAGGAAGGGGAGAAGTTTTCGAGGAGAATGGATTTCTTTCTTTCTTTCTTTCTTTCTTTCTTTCTTTCATCTTTCTTTCTTCATTTCTATTCTTTCCTCACTAGGTTACCCAGGCTGCTCTCACACCACCCAACATGGACCATGGTCTTGGCCTGGGTCTCCAAACTGCTGCGATCACATGCTTTCCATTTAATTAATATCCTGTTCTTCCTGTCTGGTCTTGAGCTCTGTGCCAGAGGAGATCCTCCCTCTGAGGCCTGCCCTCATCCAAGGTTACCTGGATTTTGATTGGGTTCCAACTCGGGGCTTGCTATGGTGTCCAGCCTTGTCTTGAGCTCCTGGATTCCAGCCATTTTCCTGTCTCGTCCTCCCTGAGTGGCTAGGAGACAGTTGTGAGTAACCCAGCCGTCCCTGCCCTGCCCAAAAGTTAGAGAGTCACGCCCCCCCTTTCCCTGAGGTGTTCCAGGGAGGAGCGACTGGCTCCACCTGGAAATGAAGTGGGCAGAGGTGTGGGCGTCCCAGCCAAGACATGGCCCTGCACTAGGTGCTACCCCAGGGAGTCCTCAGGGAACAACTCCGGTCACCCTATATGGGTTCCTGGGTCATCAGAAGGGAGCAGGTCTTGGGGTCGGACCCCAAGAGGGGTGTGGAGGCCTGGCATGGGGGCTTACGCTTCACTCCAGCGATTTGGGAGGCTGAGACGAGAGGATGGCTTGAGACCCTGGGTTCAAGATAAGCCTGAGCACCTTGGCAAGACCTTCTACCTACAAGAAGCCAAATAAATGAGCTGAGCATTGTGGCACACACCTGTTGTCTTGGCCATTCGGACAGCCATGGCATGATCACTGGATCCCAGCTAGTGGAGGCCGCAGTGGCCGAGACTGGGCCTCTGTGCTCCAGCCTGAGTGACAGAGTGTGACTCTGAATCAGAATAATAATAACAACCACAACCACCACAACCACAGGCCTGGCTCAGGGGTTCAGCCTGTGGCCACATTGCCTGGACTGGTCTCTGACCCCAGGAACTCAGGCAGCCTCCCACCTCGATCTCCCAGAACATGGGGCTGACGACCGCAAGCCACAGTGCCCAGCCAGTATTTGCACATGCCGTTGGCAGGTGCAATGCAAAGGCATACCCCAGGACAGAGGCCACCACATACCTTGTAGCCCGGACCGCGTGCACCACCATGCATTATTCCAGTGCTTGCGTTCTGAGGAGTGATGAGGTCTCGCTACTTGTCCCAGGCTGGTCTCAAAATCCCGGGCATCAGTGGTCCCCTGCCTCAGCCTCCCAAAGCCACAACCCGATTATCTGCTGATTCACTGTCTTTTGGGAACTCTAGGCCCAAGCCTGGGGCTTACTTCCCAAATAATCTCTGTCTGTTCACAATTATCTCAACTCCACCACACTCAGTTGCATGCTACCATGGCTGGCTCATTTGGGATGGAGGGTAGAGATGAGGTCTTGCCAAATTCCCTGGGTCATTCTCCGCCCACAGGTTCAGCCGGCTGCTGGACTGGCTTCCAAAAGCACTAGGATGATGAAACTGAGCCCCCGAACCTGGCCTTGATTCTTCATCAAAAGGAACCATGCGGTTTGGTGCGGCAGCCCATGCCTGGAATCCCAGTGCTCTGGGAGGCTGAGGCAGGGGATGCCTGGAGCCCAGGAGCCCAAGGCCAGACCAGGCCATGCAGGGAGACCCCATCTCCACACCCATCTAAACATGGGTTCTGGGGTCGAGGTGTCCATCGTCCAGACCAATCCAGAGGCTAAGACAGGAGGATCACCAGAGCCCACAAATTCGAGCCTGGCAATGAATGAGTCATGACCATGGGCAGCAGGCTGGGACCCTGTCTCCAAAATCATCAGAATCAAAACTTCACATTGTGTGTTCACAGGCTGACTGACTTTAGATCAGGAAAAAATGGGATTCCAGAGGAAAGAATGGCCCCGAGTGAAGGATTTTTCCCAGGTCTTTCTTGGCAGAAGGTCCTTGTTGCCGAGTTGGAAGGTCAGCCTGCCTGGAGCACATTACCACTCTCGGAGAGGGAAGCTGGCAGGAACCCAACCAGGGAGCCTGGGAACTCCCACACCAAAGCAGGGGCACATGTAGGGGGGAGGGGGAGATGGACTGAGGGCAGAAGGTTTGCAGGAGAATGAATTTCTTTCTTTCTTTCTTTCTTTCTTTCTTTCTTTCTTTCTTTCTTTCTTTCTTTCTTTCTATCTTTTATTTCCCCCACTAGATTGCTCAGGTTGCTCTCAAACAGCACAACTTCGGCTAGCCTCTCAGCCTGGGCCTCCCAAACTGCTTCGATCACAGGCTTTACATTTGGTCCACAACCTAGTGTTCCTGCCTGGTCTTGAACTCTATGACAGAGGCAATTCTTTCACCGAGACCTGCACTAATCCAAGGTTTTTCGGGTTTAGCTTGGGGTCAAGTTGGGGGCTTGCTAATGTGTCCAGCCTGTTCTTGAGTTCCTGTACTCAAGAACAGTTCCCAGCCTGTTCTTGAGTTCCACACCCTGAGTGCCAAGGAGACAGGCATGAATGACTGAGCCAACTCTGACCCCCAAACTATTGAGAGTCATGCCTTCCCTTTCCCTGAGGCAGCCCCTGAGAGGAGTGAGTAGCTTTACCCTGGGGAATAAGGCAGTAGGAGGGGAGGGCACCCAGTTGAGAGACACCCCGAGACAGGCGATCACCCCGGGGCGGGCTCGGCTGGTCATGCCAGTCACCCTCTACAGGATCCCAGGTCGTCAGAAGAGAGAAGACCTCACAGTGAGGCCCCGAGAGGGCTGTGGAGTCGTGGCATGGGTACTCACACCTGTCATGCTGGCACTCTGGGAGGCCGAGGCAAGAGGATGGCTGAGTCCCCGTGTTCAGAACTAGCCCAGGCACCTTGGTGAGACCTTGTCTCTACAAGAAGTCCAAAAAATGAGCCAAGTGTGTTGGCACACGCCTGTCCATCCAGCCACTTGGGAGGCCACAGGAGGATCACCAGAGCCCACCCTGTAAGAGGCCGCAGTGTCCGAGGGCAAGCCCCTGCACTCTGGCCTGAGTGAAAAAGTGGGACTCCAACTCAGAATAATAATACCTACCACCACCACCACCACCACAGGCTGTTCTCGGGCTCAGCCTGGCATCCCGGCCCTTCAGTGGCCCAGGCGAGTGGACAGTCTGTAGCTGTGAGTTTGATACCAGCCTGGGACAAAGGGCGAGACCTCATCTCTGTCATCAAAAATAAATCCAAAGAGTAGCCAGGCATTGTGGTGCATGCCTGTGGTTCCAGCCACTAGGGGATCGGAGGCAGGAGGATCACCTGTGCCTGGCAGATGGAGTTTGTGGTGGCCATGAGCATGACCCTGCTCTCCAACCTGGGTGACAGAGCAGGATTCTGACCCCAAATAAAAATCATCACCACCACCACCATCACCACCCCTGCCACCCAGTGGAAGAAGTCACAATCAGGGATGGGACAGGTAAAGGCACTTCTGACCTGTTGTTTTCGGGAGGTTTCAAATGTGGCCACAAGTACGTCTGGCCCATGACATTGGCCATGGCCACCAGAAGGCCTGCCTCCACCCTCTACACTCATGCCCCACAGCAAAGACGCATGTGAGTTCAAGGACCAGACGACTGGGAGTTAGGATGGCCATCGGGCATAGAGTGATCAAGACCATCCGGCAACATCAAACAGTACAGGTTTCTGTTGCCTGGTCTGCAACCTTCAGGCAAGGGGAGGGACTCTTCATCTCCCAATCACTCATTCATCACACTCCCATGCAGAACTTTATTTATTTTGAGTTGGAGTTTCACTCTGTCGCCCAGACTGGAGTGCAGTTGGCTGCTCCTGGCTACCGCAGCCTCGACCTGCTGGGCTCCAGCAATCCTTCCAAGTAGCCAGAATTACAGGCATGCACTACCACGCCCGGCTGATTTTTTGATTTATTGTAGAGATGAAGTTTTGCTGCCCAGGCGCGTCTTGAACCCGGGGGCTCAGGCTCCACTCACCTCAGGCTCCCAAAGGTGCGGGATTACAGGCTGAGACACCAAGCCCAGCGTCCATGCAGAACTTTAACTGTGGAACCCTGGTCCCCCATTGTGACACACGTGGGAGGCATCATTTTTGTCATCAGAGTCTCTATCAGATGGGCTGGGGCATGGCAACAGGATCGTGGCTTTGGGACCTCAAACTTTGGGGCTCAGTTGGTCCTCCCACCTTGGCCCATAAGCAGCCAGGACTCCTGGGACCACCATGCCTCACACTATTTGGGGGACCTCTCGCCCAGAGTAGGTCTGGCCACCTCACCTGGCCTGGTCTCCGACCCCTAGGCTCAGGCAGCCTCCTGCCTCGACCTCCAAGGGCATGGGACTGATGACTGTGAGCCATGATGCCCGACATGGACTCACACGTGCTGTCAGTGGGGGCAATGCAAAGGCACGCCCTGGGATGGAAGCCACCGCATTCTGTGTAGCTGGGACTGCGTGCCCCACCACGGGTGACTCGAGTGTTTGCGTTCCAGCGAGTGATGTGTTCTTGCTACATGACTCAGACTAGTCTTGAAATCCTTGGCTCCAGCCTTCCCCCACCTCGGCCTACCAAAGCTACAGCCCATTGTCTATTGATCCACCGTCTTTTGGAAAATCTACAACCATAGGTGCAGCCTCCTTCCCTAATGATCTTGGTCTATTCACGATGATCCCAACTCTATACCCAAATGGATGCTCTTCTTTTCTTTCCTTTTATTTTTTTTGAGTCGGAATCTCACTCCATCACCCAGGCTGAGGGCAGTGACTTGTTCCCAGCCACTGCAGTCTCAGCCCATGGGACTCTAGTGATCCTCCCCCACTGCCTTCTGAGGAGCCAGAACTACAGGAAAGAGCCACCATACCTGGCTCATTTGGGATGTAGGGTAGAGATGAGGTCTTGCTGAGTTGCCCGGACATCTCAGACCTGTGGACTCAGGCCAGCCACTGGCCTCAGCCTCCCAAAGTGCTGGGATGATGAGGTTGAGATCCCGAGCCCAGTCTCAATACTTCATCGAAAATTAACCAGAAGGCTGGATACCACGGACCATGCCTGGAATCCCAGGGCTCTGGGAGGCCAAAATGGGAAGATGGCTGTAGCCCATGAGCTCAAGGCCAGCCCAGGCCACGCAGGGAGACCCCACTTCCACATCCATCAAAAGAGGGAGTCTGGGGACATGGTGCCCATCACCCTGCCACTAAAGAGGCTGAGGCGAGAAGATCGCCTGATCCTGCGATTTTGAGGTTGGTGGTGAAGGATGGTCATGACCCTAGGTCCCAGCCTGGGCCACAGAGCCAGATCCTTTCTCCAAAAACATCACAATCTTGCAGATTCTCAGCTGCGTGTGGTGTGCTAAAAGGGAGACTGACTTTAGAGTCATCAAAAAATGGGACTTGGTACAAGAAATGTACCCGGTTGAGGGATGTGCCCCAGGTCTTTCTTAATGTAAGGTCCTCATTGCTGAGTCAGAGGTCCGGACTGCCTGGGGCACATTTCTCACCTCGGAGAGGAGAGTCGGCTGGAAACTGGTCAGGGAGTCTCTGAAACTCCTGCACAAAAGCAATGGCAGCCATTGGAGGGTTGGGGTTGTAAGGTGATGAGCTTTGGAGACCCTCGTATGTGGTGGGGGTGAAGGGGGAAGGACTGAGGGCAAATGGTTTTCAGGCAAAAGTATTTCTTTGTTGACTTAGATTTCCTTTAAATCTTTCTTTCTTTCTTCCTTCCTTCCTTCATTTCTTTCTTCCATTCTTACTTACTTACTTTCTTTTCATTCCTCACTAGGTTGTCCAGACTGTTCTAAACCTCCCAACTTGGGACATCTTCTCAGCCTGTGCCTACCAAACGGCTGTGAACACAGACTTTCCATTTGGTCGACATCCTGGTCTTCCTGCCTGGTCTTGAACTCTGGGCCAGAGGCAATCCTCCCAGTGAGATGTACTATCACCCAAGGTTTTCTGGGTTTTGCGGTGGGGGAATTGCTATGGTGTCGAACTTGGTCTCGAGCTCCTGGGTTCCAGCAATCTTCCTGTCTCATCCTCCCTGAGTGCCAAAGAGACAGGCATGAGTCACCAGGTCATCCCCACTCACCTGATGGTTTGAGAATGAAGTCGTCCATTTACCCGAGGTGGCCCTTGGGAGGGGCAAGTGGGTTCACCTTGGGGAATGAGGTGGGTGGATGGGTGGGTGCCCTGGCATTGACACATCCCTACCTCAGGTGCTCTCCCCAGGGAGGCTCGGTGGGTGCCTGCAGTCACCCTCACCAGATTGCCATGTTGTCAGAAGGGAGCGATGCTTGTGGTGGGTCCCAAGAGGGGTGGGCAGGCCTGGTGCAGTGGCTCAGGCCTGTCATCCCAGCATTCTGTGAGTCTGAGGTGGGAGGATGAACAGAGCCCTCAGGTTTGAAATCAACCCGGGCACTTGGTGAGATCTCGTCTCAACTAGAAGCCAAAAAAATCATCCAAGAGCATGGGGCTGGCTTGTGGTTCTGGCCACTCAGGTGGCCACAGGGTGAGGATCACTGGAGCCCTGCTTGTAGAGGCTGCGATGGCTGACAGCAGGCCCCTGCTCTCTGACCTAGGTGACGCAGTGGGACTCTGACTCAGAATAATAGTACCAACCACCACGAACACCACAACCACAGGCTGGCTCAGGAACTCTGAGCGTGGTGGCTCAGGCCTGTGGTTCAAGAAACTCAGGGGGCTGAGGTGGGAGGATCGCTTGAGCCTGGCAGGTGGAGTGGGCAGTGGCCATGAGGGTGTCCCTGCTCTCCAGTTTGGGTGAAAGAGTGGAATCCGACTCCAAATAATAATTATCACTACCACCACCACGATCAACCCTATCACCCAGAGTGAGGAATCACCCTCAGGTATGGG
The DNA here is from genome assembly GCF_000164805.1 of Carlito syrichta. Lineage (NCBI taxonomy): Eukaryota > Metazoa > Chordata > Mammalia > Primates > Tarsiidae > Carlito > Carlito syrichta. The sequence continues at coordinate 81,969 of NW_007224884.1, read as the reverse complement.
AGAGGAAAAGGTACTTTCTGGCCTGTCATTAGTGGGAGGTTTCAAAGGTGGCCACTAGGCACATCCTTCCTATGCCTTCAGCCACGCACCCCAGAAGGCCTGCCTTCACCCTCCACACTCGTGTCCAACAGCAAAGACATGTGTGAGTTCACAGAACAGATCACCCTGAGCTAGGGCTGCTGTCGAGCACAGAGCGATCAAGTCAGTCCGGGAACACCATGGCCATCCCAGGTTCGAGTCGCCCTGTCTGCCATCTTTGCGTGGGGGGAGTGCCCCTTCCTCTCCCAATAACTCCATCATCCCCCAACCATGCGGACCTTTCCCTGGGGAGCCCTGGATGTCCATTTTGATGCATGTGGGAGGTGTCTTTTTTGTCACTGGAGTCTCTGTAGGCCAAGCTGGAGTGTGGTCGCATGATCGTGGCTCCTGGGACCTCGACCTGCGAGGCTCAGGCTGTCCTCCCGGCTCAGCCTCCAAGCAGCTAGGACTCCATGGGCCACCATGCCTAACTCGATTTTAGGGACCTCTTGCCAAGACTAGGTTTGGCCACATAGCCCAGGCTAGTCTCTTCAACCTGGTCTCAGGCAGCCTCCCGCTTTGGCATCCCAGGGCACAAGGCTGATTGCTATGAACCATGGTGTCTGGCCTGGACTTGCGTGTTCTGTTGGCAGGGGCAACGCAAAAGCACTCCATGGGATATAATTCACCACAATCCTTGTAACTGGGACCGCAGTTGCCACCACATGCCACTCGAGGGTTTGAATTCTGGGTACCAATGGAGACTCGCTACCTGGCCCAGGTGGTCTCAAACTCCTGAGCTCAAGTGGTACTCCACCTCAGCCTCCCAAAGCCACAGCCCAAATGTCTGCCAATCCACCGGCTTTTGGGAACTCTACGCCCAACCCTGAGGTCTCCTTCCCCAATGATATCTCTCTGTTCAGGATGATCCCAACTCCATGCAGAAATGGATGCTCTTCTTCTCTTTTTTCTTTTTAGAGTCAGTGTTTCACTCCTTCACCCAGGCTGGAGGGCAGTGGCTCACTCCCAGCGAATGCAGCCTTGGCCCATCTGACCCCAGTGAGCCTCCTCCCACCGGACTTCCGAAGAGATGGAACGACAGGTGTATGCTACCACGTTCGGCTCATTTGAGATGGAGGGTAGAGAGGAGGTCTTATCGAGTGGCCCAGGCCCTTCTCAGAACCATGAGTTTTGGCCAGCCGCTGGCCACGGCCTGCAAATACACTGGGATGACGAGAAGAGCCCCTAGCCTGGCCTTGATCCTTCATCGAAAACAAACTGAAGCCCGGGGGTGGTAACCCATGCCTGGAATCCCAGTGCACTGCAAGGCTGAGATGGGAGGATAACTGGAGACCAGGAGCTCAAGGCCAGACCGGGCCACGCATGGAGACTCCAACTCCACACCCATCTAAACAGGTGGTCTGGGGTCTAGGTACCCGTCCTCCCAGCCACTCCAGAGGTGGAGGAGGGAGGATCACTAGATCCTGTGGCTTCAAGTCTGGCAGTGGATGGTGGTCGTGTCCCCAGACACCAGCCTGAGTTACAGAGCCAGACTCTATCTCCAAAACATCAGAATTGTACACAAATTCTCAACTGCATGTGGTGCATTCAATTGGCGACTGGCTTTTGAGCCAGGAAAATGGGGCTAGAGGAAGAAATGACCTCAGGTGAAGGATGTGTCCCTGGCCTTTCTTGGCGGAAGTTCCTCGCTGCCAAGTTGGAGTGTCAGCATAACTGGGCACTTTTCTCACCTTGGAGAGGAGAGCCAGCATGAACACGGCCAGGGAGCCTCAGGAACAACCGCACCAATGCAGGGGCAGACATTGAGGGATGTTCTGCCTAGAAGGTGCCGAGCTTGGAGGACCCTCAATTGTGAGGGAGGCATGGGGGGAAGAACTGAGGAGAATTATTTTCTTTCTTTCTTTCTTTCTTTCTTTCTTTCTTTCTTTCTTTCTTTCTTTCTTTCTTTCTTCCTTCCTTCCTTCCTTCCTTCCTTCCTTTCTCTCTTTCTTTCTCTCTTTCTTTCTCTCTTTCTTCCTTTCTTTCTTTCTTTCTTTCTTTCTTTCTTTCTTTCTTTCTTTCTTTCTTTCTTTCTTTCTTTCTTTCTTTCTTTTTCTTTCCTATTTGGTTTCCCAGGCTGCTTTCAAACCACCCAACTTGGGCCATCTGCTCGGCCTGGGCCTTCGAAACACCCACGAACATAGGCTTTCCATTTGGTCAACATCCTGGTCTTCCTGCCTTGTCTTGAATTCTGGGTCGGAGGCAATCCTCCCATCAAGGCTTGTCCTCACCCAAGGTTTTCTGGGTTTTGCTTGTGGTCAAGGTGTGGGATCGCTATGGTGTCTTGTCTGGTCTCAAGCTCCCAGGTTCCGGACATCTTCCCATCTTGTCCTCCTGAGTGCCGAGGGGAAAGGGGTGAGTTGCCCGGCTGTCCCCACTCCCCTGAAGTTTTGAGAGTCACAACCTCCATTTTCCTGAGGTGGCCCCAGCGAGGAGTGAATGGGTCCATGCTGGGGAATGAGGCAGGCAGAGGGTGGGTGCCAGGGGGGAGACACACCTCTGCACCAGGTGCTCCCCCCTGGGTGGACTGGTGGGAGACTCCGGTTGCCACCTCCAGGGTCACAGGTTATTAGAAGGGAGAGAGCCTCATGATGGGGACCCCAGATGTGTGTGGAGGCAGAAAACAGGGGCTCAGGCCGGTCACCCCATGCTCTTGAAGGCCAAGGCAGGAGGATGGCCTGAGCCCTGGGTTCGAGACCAGCCCAGGTACCTTGGCGAGACCTCGTCTCTACAAGAAACCAAAAAAATGAGCCAAGCATGTTGGCACATGCCTGTCTTCCTAGCCACTCAGAAGGTCATGGTGGGAGGATCACCGGAGTCCACCAGTGAAAGTTGAGGTGGCCAAGAGTGGACCCCTGCACATCAACTTGGGCAACAGAGTGGGACTCCGATTCAGAATAAAAATACCAACCACCACCACCACCAAAATCACAGACTAGGTTCAGGGGCTCAGCCTGGCATCCTGGTCCTTCAGAGGTCCAGGCAAGTGGACGGCCTCACCCTGTGTGTTTGACATCAGTCTGAGACATGGAGTGAGCCCTCATCTCAGTCATCAAAATAAATCTCAAGATTAGTCGTGTGTGGTGGCACAGTCCTGTGGTTCCAGTCACTTGGGAGGACAAGGTGGGAGGATCGCCTGAGCCTGGAAAGTGGGGTCCATCGTGGCCGTCAGTGTGCCCCTGTGCTCTGACCTGGGCAAAAGATTGGGATTCTCTCTTCAAATAAAAACTATCACCACCACCACCACCAACTCTGTCACCCAGGGTGAGGAGTCACTCTGAGGGATAGCATAGGAAAAGGCATTTTCCCGCCTGTCATTCGTGGGAGGTTTGAAAGGTGGCCACCAGGCATGTCCGTCTCACACTTTCAGCCACATGCCCCAAAAGACCTGCCTCTTCCCTCCACACTCACGCCCCATGGCAATGGAGCATGTGAGCTCAGGGAAGAGACGGCCCTGAGCTAGGTTGGTCATCAGTCACAGAGCAATCAAGGCAGTCCAGCAACGCCATGGCCAACCCAGGTTCCGGTCACCTGATCTGCCACCTTTGGGTGGGGGTGGGTCACTTTCTCGAACACTCAAATATCCCACACCCACGCGGACATTTCCTTGGGGAGACTTGGATGCCCATCGTGATGCATGGTGGAGGTGTCTTTTTTGTTGCTGATGTCTCCATTGGCCGGGCTGGGGCACGGTGGCATGATTGTAGCTTCCAGGACCTCAACCTGCCAGGCACAGGTGCTCCTCCTGTCTTGGGCCCCAAGTAGCTGGGACTCCAGGGACTATCACGCCTAACTCAATTTTGGGGACCTCTTGCCGAGATGATGTCTGGCCACATCACCTGGGCTGGTTTCCGACTCCTGGACTCAGGCAGCCTTACGCCTTGGCTGTCCAGGAAACGAGGCTCACAGCTGTGAGCCACGGTGCCCAGCCTCGACTGGCACATTCTGTCAATGGGGGCAATGTATAGGAACGCCTGGGGCACAGGCGACCACATCCGGTGTAGCCGGAACTGCAGTTGCCACCACGCGTTACTCCAGTGTTTGCATCCTGGGAAGTGATGAGGTCTCACTACGTGGCCCAGGCTGGTCTTGAACTCCCAGGCTCCAGAATTCAGCCACCTCAGCCTCCAAAGCCAAAGCCTAATTGTCTGCTGATCCACCATCTTTTGGGTACTCTATGCCCAAGGCTGAGGGCTTCTTTCCCATGATCTCTGTCTGTTCATGATGATCCCAACTCCATACACAAATGGATGCTCTTCTTTTCATTTTTTTTTTACTTCCAAAGCCTAATTGTCTGCTGATCCACCATCTTTTGGGTACTCTATGCCCAAGGCTGAGGGCTTCTTTCCCATGATCTCTGTCTGTTCATGATGATCCCAACTCCATACACAAATGGATGCTCTTCTTTTCATTTTTTTTTTTACTTAGGCGGAGTCTCTCTCTGTTGCCCAGGCTAAAGGGCGGTGGCTCACTCCTAGCCACTTCAGTCTTGCCCAATGGCCTCCAGTGAGCCTTCCCCTCCTCCAGGCTTCAAAGGAGATGGAATGACAGCCGTGCACCACCCACCCAGCTTATTTGGGATGGAGGATAGAGAGGAGGTCTTGAGTTGCCCAGGCATGTCAAAGACTGGGGCTGGCCACTGGCCTTGGCCTGCCAAAGCACTAGGATGAGGAGTTTGAGTCCCTGAGCCTGATCTCAAGCCTTCATTGAAATCAAACCAGAAGGCCGGCCGTGGCATCCCATGCCTGTGATTCCAGTGTTCAGGGAGGCCGAGGCTGGAGGATGACTGTAGCCCAGCAGCTCATGGCCAGCTCGAGGCTTTCAGTGAACAGCGGTTGTGTCCTCGGGCACCAGCCTGGGCCACATAGCCAGACGCTTTACCTGAAAACATCAGAATTGTACACAGATTCTCAACTGCATGTGGTGTGTTTAGAGGGTGAATGGCCTTAGAGCCTGGAAAAATGGGTTTGGGAGGAAATAAATGTCCCCGGGTGAGGAATCTGGCCTTTCTTAGGGGTGGTCCTCATTGCCAAGGCAGAGAGTCAGCCTGCCTGGGGCACATTTTACACATTGGAGAGGTGAGTTGGTGGAAACCCAGCAAGCTGATGCAGGAGGATGGCTGGAGCCCTCAAGCCCAAGGCCATCCCAGGCCATGCAGGGAGACCACGTTTCCATATCCACCCAAAAAGGGGGTCTGGGTATGAGGTGCAGTTGTTCCAGCCAATCTGGAGTCTGAGGTGGAAGATCACCGGAGCCCGTGATTTTGAGGCTGGCAATGAATGACTGCCATGTCTCCGGGCCCCAGTCTGGGCCACAGAATCAGACGTTGTCTGCAAAAACATAAGAACCGTACACAGATTCTCAACTGTGTGTGGTGTGTTCACAGTGTGACTGGATTTAGAGCCAGGAAAAATGGAACTGTGGGGAAGAAATGTGCCTGGGTGAGGGATGTGTCCCTGAACTTCTTGGTGGAAGGTCCTCATTGCCATCAGAGGTTTGGCTGGCCTGGGTCACATTTCTCACCTTGGAGAGGAGAGCTGGCAGGAACCCGGCTTGGGAACCTTGGGAACTCCTGCACCAAAGCAGGAGCAGCCATTGGTGGGGGGGTCGGTGCTGGAAGGTACTTCACATGTGGAGGGGGTGGGAGGAAGGACTGAGGGAAGAAGGTATGTAGGAGAATGGATTTCTTTCTTTCTTTGTTTCTTTCTTTTTTCTTTCTTTTCTATCCTCACTAGGTTGTCCAGGCCATGCTCAAACTGCCCAAATCAGGCCTTGCTCTCAGCCTTGGCCTCCCAAACTGCTGTGAAAACAGTATTTCCATTTGGTTGACATTCTGGTCTTCCTGAATTGTCTTGAACTCTGGGCTAGATGAGATCCTCCTTCCAAGGCCAGCCCTCACCCATAGTTTTCTGTGTTTTGCTTGGGATCGATGTGGGGGTTTGCTATGATGTCTAGCCTAGTTTCCTGCTCCCAGTCTCTGGTCATCTTCCAGTCACAGTCTCCCTGAGTGTGGAGGAGACAGGTATGAATTGCCTGGCCATCCCCGCTCCCACAAAGTTTGAGAGTCATGCACTCCCTTTCTCCTTGGTGGCCTCTGGGAAGAGTGAGCGAGTTCACCATCGTGAATGATGTGGGCAGATGGATGGGTGCCCCAGCGGAGACATGACCCTGCACCAGGTGCTTCTCTTGGACAGAGCTCGGCAGGCAACTTGAGCCACCCACTCCGAGGCCCAGGGTTGTCAGAAGGGATTGGGCCTCATGGTGGGGCCCTGAAAGGGGTGTGAAGACTGGGCTTGGGAGCTCATGCCTGTTATCCCATCACTCTGGGAGGCCGAGGCAAGAGGATGGCCTGAGGACCCAGGTCAAGACAAGCCCGGGCACCTTGGGAAGACCTCATCACTACAAGAAGCCAAAAAACTTAGCCAAGCATCGTGGGGCACGTCTGTCGTTCTGGCCACTAGGGATGCCACAGAGGAAGGATCATCAGAGACCAGCCAGTGGAGGCCACGGTGGCCAAGAGTAGGCCCCTGCCCTCTGGCCTGGGCAACAGAGCAGGAGTATGATTTAGAAGAATATTATCAACCACCACCACGACCACAGGCCAGCTCAGGTGTTCAACCTGACATCCAGGCCCTTTGGAGGCCCAGGCGATTGGAGGTCCTGAGCCTGTGGGTTTGAACCAGCCTAGGATATGGGGCGAGACCTAGTCTCAGCCATCCAAAATAATTCCAAATATTAGTCAGGCCTGTGGTTCCAGCCACTCGGGGGACCAAGGTGGGAGGATCAGCTGAGCTCGGTAGTTGGAGTCCGCAGTGACCGTGAGCATGCCCTTGTGCTCCAGCCTGGGCAACAGAGAGGAATTCCAACACCAAATAATAATAATCACCATCACCACTACCACCATCACCCCTGCCACCAAGCACGAAGATGCACCCTCAGGGAGGGGATGGAAAAAGGCACTTTCTGGCCTGTCATTCACAGGAAGTTTCAATGGTGGTCACCGCACATGTCCATCCCACAGCTTCAGCCAGGCACCCCAGATGGCCTGCCTCCACCTTCCACACTCCTACCCCATGGCAAAGAGGTGTGTGAGCTCAAGGAGCAGATGGCACCTACATAGGGTGGCCGTTGGACACACAGGGATCAAGGCAGTTCGGCAACACTACAGATCCGGTCACCTCGTCTGCCACCTCCAGGCAGGGGAAGGGCCCCTTCCTCTCCCGATCACTCCATTGTCCCCCGCCCACATGTACCTTTCCTGGGGAGCCATGGATGCCCATTGCGGAGCATGGGAGGCCAAATTTTTGTGCCCAGAATCTCCGTTGACCAGACTGGTGTGTGGGGGCACGATCTTGGCTCCTGGGGCTTTGACACGTGGGACTGAGGTGGCCCTCTTACATCGGCCTCCTAGCAGCCAGGAGTCCGGGGACACCATGCTGGATTCTGTTTTGGAGACCTCTTGCTGAGATGAGGTCTGGCCACGTAGCCCAGGCTGGTGTCCAACCCAGGGCTCAGGCAGACTCCCACCTTGGCCTCCCAGTCCTGGGGCTGTCTGTTGCCATGGTGCCTGGCTTGGACTTGCCCATGCTGTTGGCGGGGTAAACAAAAAAGGTATGCCCCTGGACAGAGGCCACCACATTCCATGTAGCTGGGACCTCGGGTGCCACCATGCGCAACTCGAGGGTTGGCATTTTGGGGAGCGATGAGGTTTTGCTATGTGTCCAAGCTTGGTCTCCCAGTCTTCAGCGTTCCCCCATCTTGCCCTCCCAAAGCCACACCTCGGTTATCTGCAGTTATACTGTGTTTCAGGAACTCTACACCCAAGGCTGAGGCATCCTTCCCCAATGATCTCTGTCTGTTCATGATGATCCCAACTCCATATACAAATGGATGCTCTTCTTTTTTTTCTTTTTTCTTTGAGTTGAAGTCTCACTCCATTGCTCAGGCTGGAGGGTGGTGGCTTGCTTCCAGCCAATGCAGCCTTGGCCTGCCAGGATCCGATGAGACTTCCTCCTCTGGACATCTGAGTAGACAGAACGACAGGCCTGAGCCAACACACCCGGCTCATTTGGGATGGAGGGTAGAGATGAGGTCTCGCCCAGTAGCCCGGGCACATCTTGAACCCATGGACTCGACCCAGCAGCTGGTCTCACCCTCCAATGCTCTGTGATGATGAAACTGAACCTCCAAACTCGGCCTCGATCCTTCATTGAAAACGAACGAGAAAGCCTGGTGTGGTGGCCAATACCTGGAATCACAGCACTCTTGAGAGGCCAAGGTGGGAAGATGGCTGGAGCCCAGGAGCTCAAATCCACCCAGGGCCATGCAAGGAGATGCTGTCTTGACTTCCATCCAAACAGAGTGTCTAGGGTCATGGTGACCAATGTCCCAGTCACTCCAGAGGGTGAGGTGGGAGGATCACCAGAACCTGCAATTTCCAGACTGGCGGTGAAGGATGGCTGTGTCCCTGGGCTCCAGCATGGCTCACAAAGCCAAACCCTGACTCCAAAAACATAAGAATCGTACACAGATTCTTAACTGTTTGTGGTGTGTTCAAAGGGTGACTATCTTTTGAGCCAGGAAAAATTAGATTGGGGGCAGAAATGACCACAGATGAGGGATGTGTCCCAGGCATTTTTTGGTGGAAGGTTCTCATTGCTGAGTCCAAGTTTGGCCTGCCTGGGGCACTTTTCTCACCTTGGAGAGGAGAGCTGGCACAATCACTGCCAGGGGGCTTTGGGAACTCTGACACCAAAAAGTGGCAACCATTGGGTGGGGTTGGGTTGTAAGGTACCGAGCCTGGGGGACCCTCACATGTTGGAGGGGTGGGGGGAATGATGGGTCAGAAGGATTGCAGGAGAATGGATTTCATTCTTTCTTCTTTCTTTCTTTTCTTCCTTCCTTCTGTCCTTCTTTCTTTTCTCTTTCTTTCTTTTTTCTTTCTTTCTTTCTTTCTTTCTTTCTTTCTTTCTTTCTTTCTTTCTTTCTGTCTCTCTCTCTCTCTCTCTCTCTCTCTCTCTTTCTTTTGTTCTTTGTTTTCTTACCTCTCTAGGTTGCCCAGGCTGCTCTCAAACCACCCAATTCGTGCCACCCTCTCTGCCTGAGTCTCCCAAATTGCTGCAATCCCAGGCTTTCCATTTGGTCGACATCCTGGTCTTCCTGCCGGGTCTTGAACTCTGTTCTGGAGGCGATCCTCCCGCTGAGGTCAGCCCTTACCCAAGATTTCCTTGGGGTTGAGGTGGGGGCTTGCTATTGTGTCCAGCCTGGTCTTGAACTCCCAGGTTCTAGCCATTTTCCTGTCTCGGCCTCCCCTAGTGCCGAGGAGACTGGCATGAGTCGCCTGGCCGTTTCCGCTCCCCAGGTTTCAGCCTCCCAGTCTGCCAACTTTGGGCAGGTGGAGGGCCCCTTCCTCTCCCAATCACTCCATTGTACCACGCCCATGTGGACTTTTCCCTGGGGAGCCATGGACGCCCATCATGACACACATTGGAGGCATCTTTTTTGTCGCTGGAGTCTCTGACACCCAGGCTGGGACATGGTGGCACAATCATAGCTTCTGGAGTCTTGACCTGGGGGGCTCAGGCAGTCATCAAGACTTGGCATTCGAGCAGACTGAACTCCAGGGGCCACCATGCCTGACTCGATTTTGGGTTCTCTTCGCTGAGCAAAGTCTGGTCACGTCGCCTGGGCTGGTCTCTGAACCCAGGGCTCCACTAGGTGGGTGAGGCTGGAAGATTGCCTGAGCCTGGCAGGTGGAGTCCTTGGTGATCGTGAGCATGCCCCTGTGCTCCGACCAGTGTGACAGAGCAGGACTCTGACTCAGAATAATAATATCAACCACCACTACCACCAAAACCACAGGTCGCATGCAGCAGGTCAACCTGGCATTCCAGTTCTTCAGAGGCCCAGGTGAGTGGATGGCCTGTGACTGCGCATTCAACACCAGCTGGGGAAACGAGCCAAGACCTCGTCTCAGCCATCAAAGTAAATCCAAAGATTAGCCAGGTGTGTGAAACAGGCTTGGGTTCCAACCTCTTGGGGGGCCAAGGCACGAGGATCACCTGAGCCCTGCAGGTGCAGTCTGCGGTGGCCATGAATATGCCCCTGTGCTCTGGCCTGGGTGACACACCCCGTTTCTGATTCCAAATAAAAATAATCACCACCACTGCCACCACCACCCCTGCCACACATCGAGAGGAGTCACCCTCAAGGATGGGAGAGGAAAAGACACTTTCCAGCCTGTCGTTCACTGGAAGTTTCAAAGGTGGCCATCAGGCACGTCCTGCCCACATCTTTTGCCACGCATCCCAGAAGTCTTGCCTCCACACTCCATACTCATGCCCCACGGCAAAAATGTGTTTGAGCTTATGGAATAGATGGCCCCAAGCTAGGGCAGCTATTGAGAACAGAGCCATCACTGCAACTGGCAACCCCACAGCCAGCCCAGGTTCTCATCACCTGGTATGCTACATTCAGGCAGGGGTGTGCTTCCTCCTCTCTCGATCATTCCATCATCCACCACCTACGCAAAACACTCCCTGTTGAGCCATGGACATGCATGGTGATACACATGGGAAGTGTGCTTTTTCTCGCTGGAGGCTCCATCAACCTGGCTAGGGCATGGTGACACGATCGTGTCTCTTGGGTCCTCAACCTGCCAGGCTCAGATGGTCCTCCTGCCTCAGCCCCTGAGCAGCCATGACTCCAGTGGCCACCATGCCTGACTTGATTTTGGAGACCTCTCAATGAAGCAAGGTCTGGTCATGTTGATGGGCTTGTTTTCGACCCCTGATCTCAGGGAGCCTCCCGCCTAAGACTCACAGTGCATGGGACTGATGGCAGTGAGTCACGGTGTCTGGCCAGTATTGCACATTTTGTTGGTGGTGGTGATGCAAAGAAAGCCCTGGGACAGAAGCCACCACATTCCATGTAGCCGGGACCATGGGCACCACCATGCAAGACTCCAGTGTTTGCATTCCGGGAAGCAATGGGATCTCACTATGTGGCCCAGGCTGGTCCCGAATTCCCAAACTCCAGCAGTCTCATGCCTCGACCTCCCAAAGCCACAGCCTAATTGTCTGGTGATCCACCATCTTTTGGGAACTCTAGTCCCAAGGATGGAGCCTTCTTCCCAAATTATCTCTGTCTGTTCATGATGATCCCAACTCCATACACAAATGGAGACTTTTCATTGTGTTGTTTTCTTCCTTTATTAATATAAGTCAGAGTCTAACACCATCGTCCAGGATGGAAGGTGGTGTCTCGCTCGCAGCCACTGCTATCTCGGATTGCCGGGTGCTGGCAAGCCATTCCCCGGACTTCTGAGGAGCCAGATTTACAGGTGTGCACCATGTCCGGCTCACTGGGATGGAGGGTAGAGATGAGGTCTCGCCAAGGTGTCAGGGTGACTCTTGGCCTGCAGGCTTAGTCTGGTCACTGGCATTTGCCTCCCAAAGCGCTGGGAGGAAGAGGCTGAGGCCCCAAGCCCAGCCTCAATTTTTCATCGAAAATGAATCACATGCCTGGCGCTGCAGCCCACACCTGGAATCCCAGCGCTCTGGGTGGCTGAGGCAGGAGGACGGGTAGAGACCAGGAGCCCAAGGCCAGCCTGGGCCATGCAGGGAGACCCCATCTCTGCACCCATCCAAACAGGGTATGAAGTCGAGGTACCTGTCGTCCTGACCTCTAGGAGGCTGAGATTGTAGGATAACCAAAGCCCATGATTTCCAGGCTGGTGGAGAATGATGGTCGTGTGTTCAGGCCCTGGCCTGTTGCCCCTCATCCCAGGCACTCTAGAGGATGAGACAGTAGAATCGCCACAGGCCACGATTTTGAGGCAGGCGGTGAATGATGGTCATGGACACTGGACCCAGCCTGGGCTACATAACCAGAACCCATCTCCAAAACATCAGAATGCTACACAGATTCTCAAGTGCACATAATGTGTACACTGGGTGACTGGCTTTAGAGCCAGGAAAAATTTGATTGGGGGAAAGAAATGTCCCTGGGTGAGGGTTGTGTTCCTGGAATTTCTTGGCTGTAGGTACTTGTTGAGGAGTCAGTGGGTAGGCCTGCCTGGGGCTCATTTCTCACCTCAGAAAGGCAAGCCAGCAGGAACCTGGCCTGGGAGCCTTGGGAACTCACACACCAAAGCAGGGGCAGCATTGGTGGGGGTGGGCCTGGAAGATACTGAACTTGGGGGACCCTCACATGTAGGGCTGGCAGGGGGGAAGGACTGAGGGCAGAAGGTTTGCAGGAGAATGGATTTCTTTCTTTCTTTCTTTCTTTCCTTCTTTCTTTCTTTCTTTCTTTCTTTCTTTCTTTCTTTCTTTCTTTCTTTCTTTCTTTCTTTCTTTCTTTCTTTCCGTATTTTCTTTCTTACTAGGCTGCCCAGGCTGCTCTCAAACCTCCCAAATCAGGCCATCCTCTCTGGTTGGGACTCCCAAACTGCTGTGACCACAGGCTTTCCATTTGGTCCACATCCTGATCTTCCGGCCTGATCTTGAACTCTGAGCCAGAGGCGATCCTTCTGCCAAGGCATGCACTCACCCATGGTTTCCTGAGTTTTGCTTGGTGTCGAGGTGAGGGTTGCTATGGTGTTCAGCCTGGTCTTGAGCTCCTGGGCTCCTGCCATCTTCCCATCTTGGCCTCTCCGAGTGCCAAAGAGACAGGTGTGATTCGCCCAACCGTCCCCGCCCCCCACAGGTTTGAGAGTCATGCCCTTCCTTTCCCCATGGCATCCCCTGGGAGAAGTGAGTGGGTCCACCCTGGGAAATGAGGCAGGTGTAGGGGTGGGCACCCCAGCGGAGACACACCCCTGCACCAGGTGCTCCCCCCGGAGAGGCCTCAGTGGGCAACTCCAGCCACCCATACCGGGGTCCCGGGTTTTTGTAAAAGATTGGACCTCACAGTGGGGCACCGTGAGGGGTGTGGAATGCAGGCATGTGATCTCCCTGTCACCCTGGGAGGCCAAGGGGAAATGATGTCTTGAGCCCCCAGGAGAAGACCAGCCTGGGCACCTTGGGAAAACCTCTTCTCTAGAAGAAGCCAAAAAAATGAGCCAAGCATGGTGGCACACACCTGTCATTCTGGCCACTCAGGAGGCCGTGGTGGGAGGATTGCCATAGCCCAGCTGGTGGATGCTGTGGTGGCCAAGAGCAGGCCCCTGTGCTCTGACATGGGCGACAGAGTGGGACTCTGACTGAGAATAAAAACAACCACCACCACCACCACAAACACAGGCCTGGCTCATGGTCTCAGCCTGGCATCTCAGCCCTTTGGAGAACCAGGGGTTGGACAGCCTGAGCCTCCATGTTAGACACCAGCCTGGGACACAGTGTGAGACTTTGTCTTGGCCATAAAAAATAAATACAGAGATTATCCAGTCATGGTGGCATAGGCCTCTGGTTCCTGCCACTTGGGGAGCTTAGGCGAGAGGATCACCTGAGCCTGTCAGATGGAATCTGCAGTCGCCGTGAGCATGACCCTGCACGCTGGCCTGAGTGAAAGAGCAGATTCCGACTCCAAATAATAATCACCACCACACACACCACCACCTTCCCTGTCATCCAGCACGAGGAGTTATAATCAGGGATGGGAGAGGAAATGACACTTCACCTGCCTGTTGTTACCAAGAGGTTTCAAAGGTGGCCACCAGGCATGTCAGTTCCATGTCTTTGGCCACACATCCCAAAAGACTTGCCTCCACCCTCCACACTTGAGTCACATGGAAAAGACAGGTATGACCTCTCAGAACAGACTGTCCCAATTTGGTGGGCCATCAGGCAGAGAGCAATCGAGGAGAACCAGCAAGGCCATGTTCAACCCAGGTTCTGGTTAACGGTCTACCACCTTCGGCTGGTGTTAGGGCCCCTTGCTCTCCTGAACACACCATTGTCCTAGGTCCATGTGGACTTTTCCCTGGGAAACCGTGGACGCCCATCGTGATGCACGTGGAAGTGTCTTTTTTTGTCCCTGGAGTCTCCAATGCAGGGTTAGGGTGTGGCAGCACAGCCATGGCTTTCGGGGCCTCGATCTGCAGGGCTCAGGCCATCCTACTGCCTCGCCCCCCAAAAGCCAGGACTCTGGGGGCCACCACATCTGACTCGATTTGGGGCCCTCTTGCCAAGACAAGATCTGGTCACATCGCCCATGCTGGTCTCTGACCCCAGGCTCAGGAAACCTCCCACCTTGGCCTCTCAGGGCCCAGGACTGATGGCCGCATGCCACAGTGCCCAACCTGGACTCACATGTGCTGTCAGCTGGGTCAACGCAGAGGCACACCCCAGGACAGAAGCCACTGCATTCCATGTAGCTGGGACCATGGGCACCACCATGCATGACTCGACAGTTTGCATTATGGGCAGTGATGAGGTCTACCTACGTGGCCTAGGCTGGTCTCAAACTCCCGGGATCCAGTGTTCCCCACCTTGGCATCCCAAAGCCACTGCCTTATTGTCTGCCAATACACTGCCATTTGGTGTTGGGAGCCAGCCACAGAGGCCCACTGAGCATTAGGGATCAGGGAGGGCTGTGGACCCCGAGACCGCTAGGATGTGTTTGGGAACCATTGACCCCATTTTCCTCCTCCTTTTACCATGCAGCACAAGTACGTAAAGGAACTCTGCTGATCTAAGCTGAAGGCTCTGTGACTGTGACAGGCATGGCTCACTCTAGAAACCCATTGCTCCTGTTTCCCATAAAACTCTGGTTTCAGCTTAGGTATTAGATATAATTCAAATTCAGGTCACATTTGGGAGCCTTTTCTACATGATACAAGCTTCTTTATAAGATTTAAAAGTATATTTGTAGAATTAGTATATACATTTAGAGAACTGTTTCCAGATTTAGATGGTATAGATGATTATCTAAGGTTACCAAAAATGGCCCAGCAGGAACTTTGGACTGGGCCACATTCCTAAGGGCCCAGCAGTAACTTTGGGCTGGGCTGCATTCTTTTAAACCCGTTCTTTAGTTACAATTAGTGTAAGTTTTTTCTACTTATAATAGAAACTGAATTTATTTTATTCATAGAAAGTATTATAGAATAGGTTACTCTACGTCAGGGAATTATGTTAGTTCAAGCATGATCAAACATGATACTTTGAGGTTTTATAGAATGAAGCTAACCTTAGAAATTTCATTGTTCCCACTTTCTACTAATTGCAGTTTTGGCTTTAGTAAAATTACAGTTTGTATTTGGGTTTTATTTTAGAAGTTTTATTGTTGATGATCTGCCTTATATATCAGGGTTAGGAATTAGAAACTTTTATAGAAATTAAGATAGATACATAGGATTTTAGAATAGCCATTTTGTTAAGAGATCATAATCAATTGTTCCTGGAAATTGCCCAGCGTGATCTTTGGACTAGGCCACATTCTTTAGGAACTGGTCTGAGCTATAATTAAGAGTTTTTTATAGTTCAGGTAGTTAGCACAGAATAGAGAGGTATTAAGATTTAAGTCAGTCCTTAGGTGTTGGGTATGCATAAGTTTTAGAAGTTATTGATTATTAGGATTTTATGATGTTAGAATTGTTATATTGCTTTTGAGGAACATAAACCAAGAATAAGGAACAGTGAGATAATTTTGGGATTGTCCTTCCTCATGATTGGGAAAACGCCTGGTGGGTGGGGGACGCCCTTCACCTACCTGGCTTTGGGTTGACGTGAAAGTCTTGTGATTTGATTGGGATTGTCCTTCCTCATGCTTAAGGAAACACCTGGTGGGTGGGGGGATGCACCTCATCCACCTGGCCTTGTGTTCACGTGAAAGTCTTGTTATTTAACGTGTAAAAATTTGGGATAAAAGACTCACGGTTGATCCCAATAAAAGGCTTCTGCTCAATTCACTGAACAGTTGTCCACTTTCTTTCTTTCTTCCTCTTTATATCTATCCCTCCATCTTTCTTTCAATATCAATCCCTACTACAGAATCAGCTTCTGCACTAGACAGAGTCCAGTCTATTTTTTTCTCCCCTTTCCTCTTTCTTTCTCTTTATTTCTCCAGAATAATCACCGACGCTGCCCCACCTTCCAGGGACCCTTTAAATCTCTCTGAAGGGGCTGGTCCCCCATAAATGGCTCCCCGTAGTTTGGAAACTCTATACCCAAGACTGAAGCATCCTTCCTAAATGATCTTTGTCTGTTCATGATGATCCCAACTCCATACACAAATCGATGCTTTTCTTTTCTTTCATTTTTTTTGAGTCAGAGTCTCTCTCTGTCGCCCATGCTAGAGGGTAATAGCTCACTCCCGGCCACCACAGCCTTGGCCTGCTGGGCTCTGGTGAGCCTTTGCCCCCCGGCCATCTGAGGAGAAGGAATGACAGGTTCCTGCCACCACACCCGGCTCATTTGGGATGGAGGGTAGAGAAGAGTTCTTGTCGAGTTGCCAGGGTGCTTCTCGCATGCACGGGCTAGGCCTGGCCGCTGACCACAGCCTCCCAATGCGCTGGAATAATGAGACTGAACACCTGAACCCAGACTCAATCCTTCTTCTAAAATGAACCAGAAGGCTTGGTGGGGTGGCCCATGCCTGGAATCCTAGCTTTGTGGGAGGTCGGGGTGGGAGGATGGCTGGAGCCCAGGAGCTCATAGCTAGCCCAGCTGTAGGGAGACCTGATCTCCGCACCTATCCAAACAGGAAGTCTGGGGTTGGGGTGTTGGTTGTCCTGGTCACTCCATAGGCTGAGGTGAGAGGATCACCAGAGCCCACAATTACAAGACTGGCAGTGAATGACAGTCGTGTTCCCGGACTCCAGCCTGGGCCACAGAGCCAGACCCTGTCTCCAAAAACATCAGAATCGTACCCAGATATTCAGCTGTGGGTGGTGTGTTCAAAGGGCTACTGTCTTTTGAACCAAGAAAAATGGGATTGGCAGGAAGAAATGACGCTGGGTGAGGGATGTGTCCCTGGCCTTTCTTATCAGAAAGTCCTCGCTGTTGAGTTGGAGGGTCAGCCTGCCTTGGGCACTTTTCTCACCTTGGAGAGAGCCAGCATGAACACAAACAGGAAGCCTCAGGACCTCCCACACCAAAGAGGGGCAGCCATTGTTGGGGTTAGAGCTGGAAGGCACTGAACTTGGTGGACCCTCACATATGAGAGAGGCATGGGGGTAAGTACTGAGGTCAGAAGCTGTCCAGGAGAATGAATTCCTTTCTTTCTTTTTTCTTTCTTTCTTTCTTTCCTTCCTTCCTTTCTTCTTTCTTTCTTTCTTTCTTTCTTTCTTTCTTTCTTTCTTTCTTTCTTTCTTTCTTTCTTTCTTTCTTTCTTTCCTCTCTAGGCTGCCCAAATTGGGCCACCTTCTTGGCCTGGGCCTCCCAATCTGCTGCAATCCCAGGCTTTCCATGTGGTCAACTTCCTAGTCTTCCTGCTGGGCCTTGAACTCTGGGTCGTAGGTGATTCACCCACTGAAGCCTGCCATCACCAAAGGTTTTCTGGGTTTTGCCTGAGTCCCCCAGTCATCTCCGTCCCCCCTAGCCTTCCAGTCACCCTGTCTACAACCTTCGGGCGGGGGGATGGCCCGTTCCTCTCCCAATTACTCCATCATCTCATGCCCACGTGGACCTTTCCCTTGGGAGCTGTGGATGCTGGTCGTGATTCACATTGGAGGCATCTATTTTGTCTCCAGAGTCTCCATTGCCTGGGCTGTGGCATGGCAGCACGATCGTGGCTTTTGGAGCCTTGACCTGTGGGGTTCAGCCATTCCTCCAGCCTTGGCCCCCAAAAAGCCTGGACTCATGGGCCCAGAATGCCTGACTTGATTTTGGAGCCCATTCTCCAAGACAAGTTCAGGCCACCTTGCCCAATGTGGTCTCTGATGTTGGGGGTCCCCTCAGTGGGCCAAGATGTGAGGATTGCTTGAGCCCAGTAGATGGAGTCCACAGTGTCCATGAGCATGCCTTTGCACTGGCCTGTGTGGGAGAGCCGAAATTCGACTCAGAATAATAATCCAACCACCACCACCACCACCAAAACCACAGACCAGGCTCCTTGCTTCAGTCTGGCATTCTGGCCCTTCAGAGGCCCAGGAGAGTGGACAGTCTAAGACTGCAGGTTCGATACCAGCCCGGGACACAGGGAGAGACCTCATCTCAACAATCAAAAATAAATCTAAAGATTAGCTGGGTGTGATGGTGCAGGCTTGTGGTTGCTACCACTCAGGGGGCCGAGGCAGGAGGATTTCCTGAGCTTGGCATTTGGAGTCATCAGTGGCCGTGATTATGTCTCTGTGCTCTGGCCTTGGTGACAGACCAGGATTTCGACCCCAAATAAAAATAATCACCACTACCACTGCCACCACCGCTACCACCACCACCCCTGTCACATAGCAAGAGGAGTCACCATCAGGTATGGGAGATGAAAAGGCACTTTTTGGTCTGTCGTTCACGGGAGGTTTCAGAGGTGGCCACCGGACATGTCCATCCCATTCATTCGGCCACACACCCCAGAAGGCCTGTCTCCACCCTCCACACTCATGCCCCATGTCAAAGACACATGTGAACTCACAAAACAGATGACTCTGAGCTAGGGCGGCTATTGAGCATGGAAGGACCAAGGTAGACAACAACATCACGTCCATCCCAGGTTCTGGTCACCTGGTATGCCACCTTCGGGTGGGGGTGGGAGCCTTCTTCTCCCAATTATTCCATGGTCCCACACCCACACAAACCATTTGCTGTGGAGCTGTGGATGCATGTCAGAACGCATGTAGAGGCATCTTTTTTGGTGCCAAGTCTCCTTTGGCCAGGCTGGGCAATGATGGCATGATCGTGTCTCTTGTGGCCTCAACCTGCTGGGCTCAGGAGGTCCTCCTGCCTTGGCCCCTGAGCAGCCGGGACTCCAGGTCACCACGACTGACTTTATTTTGTGACCTCTCACCAAGACAAGGTCTGGCCATGTGGCCCGGGTTTGTCTCCAATCCCTGGGTTCAGGCAGAATCCAGCCTCGGTATCCCAGGGAATGGGGCTGACAGCCATGAGCCATGGTGTTCTGCCAGGATTCACACGTTCTGCTGGTGGGGGCAGCACAAAGGAAAGCCCTGGGACAGAGGCCACCACATTCAATGTAGCGAGGACCAGTGTTTGCATTCTGGGAAGTGACAAGGTCTCACTACGTGGCCCAGACTGTTCTTGCACCCCTGGGCTACTGCAGCTCCCCCCGTCGGCCTCCCAAAGCCACATCCCAATTTTCTGACCATTCACCTTCTTTCGAGAACTCCAGTTCCAAGGCCGGGGCCTCCTTGCCAACTGATCTCTGTCTGTTCACAATTATCCAAACTCCATACACAAATGGATGTTCTTCTTTTATATTTGTTTTTTTTTTCCTTTATTTATTTGAGTTGGAGTCTACCTCCGTCCTCCAGGCTGGAGGGTGGTGACTCACTGCTGGCCACTGCAGACTTAGCCCGCCAGGCTCCAGTGACCCATTCCCTGGCATTCTGAGGAGCCAGTCAAACAGTTGGATACCATCACGACTGTCTCAATTGTGATGGAAGGTAGAGAGGAGGTCTCACCAAGGTGCCAGTGTGGGTCTCGGCCCGTGGGCTCAGGCTGGCTTCTGTGCTCAACCTCCCAAAGCACTGGGATGATAAGGCTGAGCCCCCACGCCCGGCCATGATCTTTCATCAAAAACAAACCAGAAGGCCCAGTGCCACGGCCAATGCCTGGAATCCCAGCAGTCTGGGAGGCCAAGGTTGGAGGATGGCCAGCCTGAACTACAAAAGGAGACTCCATCTCTGCACCCATCCAAACAGGGGGTCTGGGCTAGACGTGCCCATCATCCTGGCACTCCAGAGGCTGAGGTTTGAGGTTGCCAAGGCCTGTGATTTTGAGGCTAGTGGATAACAACAGTCATGTATCTGGGCTCCGGCCTGGGCCACAGAGCCAGACCCTGTCTCCAAAAGATCAGAATCATACACAGATTCTCAACTACGCATGGTGTGTTCACAGAGTTACTGACGTTGGAACCAGCAGTACTAGGATTGGGGGAGAAGAAATGTTCCCAGTGAGTGATGTGACCCTGGCCTTTCTTGGTTAAAGGTCCTCAATCCTGAGTCGGATGATCGACCTGCCTGGGACACATTTCTCACTTCCGAGAGGACAGCCAGTAGGAACATGGCCAGGGGGACTCAGGAACTCAGACAACAAAATGGGAGCAGCAAATGAGGGGGTTGTGACTGGAAACTGCTAAGATTTGGAGACCCTCACATATGGGGAGGCAGGGTTTGGACTGAAGGCAGAAGGTTTGCAGGAGAATGGATTTCTTTCTTTCTTTCTTTCTTTCTTTCTTTCTTTCTTTCTTTCTTTCTTTCTTTCTTTCTTGCTTGCTTTCTCTCTCTCTCTCTCTCTTTTTCTTTCTTCACTAGGTTGCCCAGTCTGCCTCAAACCACCCAACTCTGGCCATCCTCTCAGTCTGGGCCTCCCAAGTTCCTGCAGTCACAGTATTTCCATTGGTCTTCCTGCCTGGTCTTGAACTGTGGGCCGGAGGTGAACCTCCCCTGAAATCTCCCCTCACCCATGGTTTTCTGGAGTTGCTTGGGGGTCGAAGTAGGGGTTGCAATTGTGTCCAGCCTGGTCTTGAGCTCCCGGGCTCTGGCCTTTTAACAGTCTTAGCATCTCCACGTGCCGAGGAGACAGGTTTGAGTCACCCGGCTGTCCCCACCAATGAGAAGTTTTGACAGTCAAGTCATCACTTTCCCCAAGGAAGTCCCTGGTAGGAGCAAGGGGGTCAAACTTTTGGAACGAGGTTGGCAATGCGTTGGGTTTCCCAGTGGAAACATGGTCCTGAGACAGGCAATATCCCTGGGGAGGAATCAGTGGGTGACTCCAGCCACACTCGCCGGGATCCTGGGTCATAAGAAGGGAGCGGGTCTCACAGTGGGGTCCAGAAAGGAGTGTGTCAGGCTAGGTGCAGGGACTCACACCTGTCATCTTGATGATCTGGGAGGCTGAGGCAAGAGGATGGCCTGAACCCCTGGGTTTGAGACCAGCCCAGGCATCTTGGCGAGACCTCATCTCTACAAGAAGCCAACAAAATGAACCATCTCGGTGGTGCACGCTTGTCATTCTGGCCACTTGAGAGTTTTCGGCAGGAGGATCGTTGGATCCCAGCCGGTGGAGCCCGTGGTGGCCAAGAGCTGGCCCCTACTCTCTAACCTGTGAGTCAGTGGGATTCCAAATCCAAATAATAATAATCACCAGCCAGACTCGGTGGCTCAGCCTGTAATCCTGCATCTTGGGAGACTGAGGTGAGTGGATTGCCTGAGCCTGCGTGTTCAAGACACACATGGGCAAATTGGTGAGACATCATCTGTACAATAAATCAAAAAAAAAAAAATTAACCGGGTGTGGTAGTGTGCACCTGTAGGTCCAGCTACTTGGAAGGCTGAGGTGGAAGGATCCCCAGAACCCAGCAGGTCGAGGCTGCAGTGGCCGGGAGCAGACACTGAACTCCAATCTGGGTGACAGAGTGAGACTCCAACTCAAAATAATATTAATAGTAATAATAATAATAATAATAATCACCACCACCACTCCTGCCACTCAGCATGAAGATTCACCCTCAGGGATTGGAGAGGAAAAGGTATTATCCCGCCTGTCGTTCATGGGAGGTATCAAATGTATTTACTGGGCACATCCATCCTGCACTTTCATCCACGCATCCCAGAAGGCCTGCCTTCACCCTCAACATTCGTGCCCCATGGCAAAGACACATGTAAGCTCACAGAACATACTGACCCGAGTTACAGGTTCCGTCGGGCACAGAGTGATAAAAGTGGTCTGGCAACACCACTTACGGTCCATTTTCCAGTCGCACAGTCTGTCACCTTCGGACTGGGGTTAGTCCCTTCCTCTTCCAATAACTCCATTGTCCCCCACTCACACAGATCTGTCCCTGAGGAGCCATGGGCGCCTGTCGTGGCACATGAGGGAGGTGTCATTTTTGTTGATGGAGTCTCCAAACCCTAGCTAGGGAATGGCTTCACGATCATGGCTGCCCCATGGGTCCTCAACCTCCAGGTTGCAGGTAGTCCTCCCACCTCGACCCCTAAGCAGCGGGGAGTCCAGGGGCCACCACGCCTGACTTGATTTTGGAGACATCTTGCTGAGACAAGGTCTATCCACGTCACCCAGGCTGGTCTCCGACCTCTGGGCTCAGGCTGCCTCCTGCCTCAGACTCCTATGACACGGGTCTGATGGCCATTAGCAATGGTGCCCGGCCAGGTCTTGTATGTTCTGTCAGTGGGCGTGACATAAAAAAAACACCCTGGGATGAAGGCCACCGCATCCCATGTAGCTGGGACCATGGGTGCTACCACATGCCACTTCCTTGTTTGTGTTCCCAGAGCGACAAGGTCTCGCTACATGGCCAAGGCTGATCTCAAAACCCCAGTCTCCAGTGGTCCACCACTGCAGACTCCCAAAGTCACAGCCAGACTGTCTGCCAATCCACCATCTTTCAGAAACTCTATGCCCAAGTCTGGGGCATCCTTCCCAAATGATCTCTGTCTGTTCACGATGATGACAACTCCATACAAAAATGGATACTCTTCTTTTTATTCCTTTTTTCCCTTTTTTCTTTCAGTTGGAGTCTCACTCCATCACCCAGACTGGGGATGGTGGCTCACTCCCGGGCACTGCAGCATCAGCCTGCCAGGCTCCAGCGGGACTTTTTCCAGCCTTCTGAGGAGCCAGAACGACAGCCACGTGCCAACACACCTGGCTCATTTGGGATGGAGGGTAGAGAAGAGGTCTCGCTGCATTGCTTGGGTGGGTCTCAGCCCACAGGCTGGGGCCAGCCGCTGGCCTCCGCCTTCCAAAGTGCTGGAAATTTGAGGCTAAGACCACAAACCCGGCTTTGATCCTTCATCGAAAACAAACCAGAAGGCTTGATGTGACGGCCCATGCCTGGAATCCCAGCACTCTGGAAGCCCGAGGTGGGTGGATGGCTGGAGCCCAGGAGCCCAAGGCCAGAACAAGTCACACAGGGAGACCCCATCTATGAATCCACCAAAACAGGGAATCTGGGGTCGAGGTGCTCATTGACCTGGCAACTTTGAAGCCGGAGGTGGGTGGATCACCAGAGCCCAAGATTTTGTGATGGGAGATCAATGGTCGTGTCCCTGGGCCCCAGCCTGGGCCACAGAGCCCCACCCTGTCTCCAAAATCATCAGAATTGTACACAGATTCTCAACTGTGTGCACTGCATTCTCAGGGCGACTGGCTTTTGAGTCAGAAAAAATGGGATCAGGGGGAAGAATGGTTCTGAGGTGAGGGATGTGTCCCTGGTCTTTCTTGGTGGAAGGTCCTCATTGCTGAGTTGGCAGGTCGGCCTGCCTGTGACACAGTTCTCACCTTGGAGAGGAGAGCCAGCAGAAATGTGGCCATGTAGCCTCGGGAACTCCCATACCAAAGTGGGGGCAGGCATTGGTCTAGGTTGAGCTGGGGACCCTCACATGTAGGACGGATGGAGGAGAAGGTCTGGGGCAATATGTTTTCAAAAGAATGGATTTCTTTCTTTCTTTCTTTCTTTCTTTCTTTCTTTCTTTCTTTCTTTCTTTTTTCCTCACTAGGTTTCCCAGGCTGCTCTCAAACTACCTGACTTGGGCCATCCTCTTGGCCTGGTCTTCCCAAACTTTTGCGATCATAGACTTTCCATTTGGTACACATCCTTGTCTTCCTGGCTGGTCCTGAAATCTGGGCCGAGGTAATCCTCCCCTGAGGCCTGCATTCACCCAAGGTTTTCTGTGTTTTGCTTGGGGTCGAGGTGGGGGCTTGCTATGGTGTCCACCCTGGTCTCGAGCTTCCGGGCTCTGGTCAGATAACCCTCTCTTCCTCCCTGAGTGCCAAGGAGACAGGCATGAGTCAACTGGTCTTCCCCACCCCTGCAAAGGTTTGATAGTCATGCCCTCCCTTTCCCTGAGGCAGCCCCTGGGAGGAGCATACCAGTCGCCCATGAGGTGCAAGGTGAGTGGAGGGGTGAGCACCCAGGCAGAGACACACCCCTGTGTCTGGCACTCCCCCCAGGTAGAGTTCAGTGGTTGACTCTGGCTGCACTCTATGGAGCCCCCCATCATCAGAAGGGAGGGGGCTTCACAGTGGGGGCACAATAGGTGTGTGGATGTGGGTGCTGGGGCTCATGCCTCTCATCCCAGAATTCTGGGATGCCAAGGTGAGATGATGGCCTGAGCCCCTGACTTCAAGACCAGCACGGGCCCCTTGGCGAGACCTCATCTCTACAAGAAGCCAAGAAAACGAGCCGAGCATGTTGGTGCACACCTGGTCATTCTGGCCACTTCGGAGGCCACAGCAGGAGGATGGCCAGAGTCCAGCCGTTAGAGGCTGCAGTGACTGAGAATGGGTCCCTGGACTCTGGCCTGGGTGACAGAATGGGACTCAGACTCAGAATAATAATACAAACCACCACCACCACAACCACATGCTGGGCTTACAGTCTCAGCCTGACATCCTGACACTTCGGAAGCCCAGGCGAGTGGATCGCCTGAGCCTGAATCTTCCAGTTTCAGGATAGGCGATGAGATCTCAACTTGGCCATCAAAAATAAATTGAAAGTTTAGGCGGTCTTGGTGGCATAGGCTTGTGGTACCAGCCACTCGTACGACCAAGTCAGTAGTGTTACCTGAACCCAGGAGGTGTTCATGGTGTCTGTAAGCATGCCCCTGTGCTCCTTCCTAGGTGAGAGTGGAATTCTGACTCCAAATAATAATAATCACCACCACCACCACCACCACCACCCCTTACACCCAGCGCGAGGAGTCACCAGTAGGGATAGGAAAGGAAAAGGCACTTTTTGGCCTGAAGTTCATGGGAGGTTTCAAAGGTGCACACCAGACAAGTCCATCCTGCCACGCACCCCAGAAGGTCTGCCTCAACCTTCCACACTGGTGCTCCACAGCAAAGATGTGTGAGCTTAAGGAACAGATGGTCCTAATCTAGGGCAACTGTCACACACACATTGATCAAGGCAGTCAGGCAATGTCTTGGCCAGCCCAGATTCTGGGCACCCAGTCTCCCACCTTCAGAAGGGGAGAAGGCCCTTCCTCTCTCGTTCACTCTGTCATCTCCAGCCCACACGGAGTTTTCCCTGGGGAGACGTGGATGCACACATGCATGACACGTGTGGAGGCATATTTTTTGTGGCTGGAGTCTCCATTAGCTGGGTTGGGGCACAGAGACAATCCTGGATCCCGGGCCTTCGACCTGTGGGGTTCAGGCGGTCCTCCCACCTCGGCACCCAAGCAGTTGGGACTCCGGGGACCACCGCACGTGACTCAATTTTGGGTACTTCTCACCAGACATGGTCTGGCCAGGTTGACCAGGTTCCAAAACCCACAACCCAATTGTCTGCCGATCCACCATCTTTCAGGAACTCTAGGCCCAAGGCAGGGTCTTCTCTCTCAAATGATCTCTGTCTGCTCATGATGATCCCAACTCCATACACAAATGGATGCCCCTTTTTCCTTTTTTTCTTTGAGTTGGAGTCTCACTCTACTGCCCAGACTGGAGAGAGGGGGCTTGCTTCTGGCCACCGCTGCCTCAACAGGCCAGGCCCTGGCAAGCCTTTCCCAGGCCTTCTGAGGAACTGGAATGATAGGCATTTGCCACCATGCCTGGCTTATTTGGGATGAAGGGTAGAGGCAAGTTCTCCCTGTGTTGCCCGGGGGGAATTGGTCTGTGGGCTTGTGCCAGCAGTTGGCCTTGCCATCCCAAACCACTGGGATGATGAGGCTGCACAGCAAAGCCCGGTCTCAACCAGAAGACCTGGTGTGGCAGAGACCACGACTGGAATCCCAGCGCACTGGGAGGCTGAGGTGGGAGGATCGCTAGAGTCTAGAAGCCCAAGGCCAGCCCAAGACACACAGGGAGACCCCGTCTTCACACCCATCCAAACAGGTAGTCTGCGGTCGAGTTGCCCATCATCCTGGCCACTTCGGAAGTTTAGGTGGGAGGATCATGGAAGCACATGATTTTGAGGCTTGCGGTGAACAACAGTCATATCCCTGGGCCACAGTCTGGGCCACAGGGTGAGACCCTGTCTCCAGAAATATCAGAATCATACACAGATTCTCAACTTCGAGTGGTGTGTTCATAGGGTGACTGGCTTTAGAGCCAGGAAAAATGTGATTGGGGTGAAGAAATGGCCCCAGGTGAGGGATATGTCCCTGTCCTTTCTTGGCAGAAGGTCCTCATTGCCAAGTCAGAGGTTTGGCCTGCCTGTGGCATATTTCTCACCTCAGAGAGAAGAGCTGGCAGGAACTTGGCCAGGGAGCCTTGGGAAGACCCACGCCAAAGTGACGGCAGCCATTTTGGAGGGGTTACGCCAGGAAGGCACTGAGTTTGGGGGACCCTCACATGCAAGGGGGAACGACCGGGGCCAGAAGGACTGCAGAAAAATTGATTTCTCTTTCTTTCTTTCTTTCATTCTTTCTTTCATTCTTTCTTTCATTCTTTCTTTTCTTTCCTTTCCTTTCCATTTCTCACTAGGTTGACCAGGCTGCTCTCAAACCGCCAAACTTCGGCCATCCTCTCAGCCTGTGCCACTTAAACTGCTGCCATCACAGGCTTTCTATTTGGTCAATATCCTGGGCTCTCTGTCTGGTCTTGAACTCTGAGACAAAGGCAATCCTCCCGCCAAGGCCTGCTCTCACCCAAGGTTTTCTGGGATTTGCTTGGTGTTAAGGTGGGTGGTTGCTATGATGTCCAGCCTGGACTTGAGCTCCCAGGTTCCCAACATCTTCCCGTCTCAGCCTCTCCAAGTGCCGAGGAGGCAGGCATGGGTCGCCTGGCCATCCCCAACTTCCCAAAGGTTTGAGATTCACATCCTCCCTTTCCCCGAGGTGGCCGCTGGAAGGAGCATGGTTACTACCCAGGGGAATGAGGCAGGTGGAGGCGTGGGCACCCCAGCAGAGACACTCCCCTACACCAGGGGATCCCCACAGGGTCCTGGGCCATTGGTCGGGTTAGGGTCTCACAGTGTGGCCCCGAGAAATGTGTAGAGGTTGGGCATGGTGGACATGCCTGTCATCCTGGTGCTATGGGAGGGTGATCCAAGAGGATGGCCTGACTCTCTGGGTTCGAGACCAGCTGAGTCACCTTGGTGAGACTTCTCTACATGAAGTCAGAAAAATGAGACGACCATGGTGCGCACTCCTATCATTCCGGCCACTCGTGATACCAAGGCAGGAGGATTGCGAAAGCCAAGTCGATGGAGACTGCAGTGGTTGAGAGTGGGCCCCTGTGCGCTAGCCTGGATGACAGAGTGGGATTCCAGCTCAGAATAGTAATACCAACAACTAGCTCCACCACAACAACAGGCTGGGTTCAGGAGCTCAGCCTGGCATCATGGCTCTTCAGAAGCACAGGCAGTGGACGTCCTGAGCCTGCAGGTTCGACCCCAGCCCGGTAAATGTGGCAAGACCTCGTCTCTGCCCTAAAAAATAAATCCAAAGATTAGCTGGGTGTGGTGGCCCAGGCCTGTGGTTCCAACCACTCGGGGACCTGATGCAGGGGTATCACCTGAGCATGACAGGTGGAATCTGTGGTGTCAATGTGTGTCCTCCTGCACTCTGCCCTGGGTGACAGAGTGGAATTCTGACTCTAAATAATAATGATAATCACCACCACCACCACCACTAACCATGCCACCCATGCGAGAACTCAACCTCAAGGATGGGAGAGTAAAAGGCACTTTCCGGCCTGTCATTCACGGGAGGTTACAAAGGTGACCACCAGGCACGTCTATCCTGCAACATCAGCCATGCTCCCAGAAGGCCTGCCTCCATCCTCCACACTCATGCCATACAGCAAAGACGTGTGTGAGCTCACGGAACAGATGACCCCAAGCTAAGGTGGCCCTCAGGCACAGAATGATCTGCTGGGACTCCGGATTCCACCACGCCTAACTTAATGTTGGGGACCTCTCATAGAGACGAGGTCTGACCATGTTGCCTGGCAGTCTCTGACCCCTGGGCTCAGGCAGCCTATTACCTCGGCCTTCCAGGGCATGGGGCTGACTGTCATGATCTACGGTGCCTGGCCTGGACTCACAAGTTCTGTTGGTGTGTGCGATGCAAAGGAATGCCCCAGGATGGAAGCAACCACATCACGTATAGCCTGTACCATGGACGCCACCATGTGTGACTCCACTGTTTGCATTCTAGGGAGCGACTAGGTCTCGCTATATGGCCCAGGCTGGTCTCAAACTTTTGGGCTCCAGTGGTCTCCCACCTCGGCCTCCCACAACCACAGTCTGATAGTCTGCTGATCCATTGTCTTTCGGGAGCTCTAGACCTAAGACTGGGGCATCCTTCCAAATAATCTGTCTGTTCACGATGATCCCAATTCCATACACAAATGGATGCCAAGCTCCGGGGAGCATTTTCCCAGCATTCTGAGTAACCAGAATGACAGGAGTGTGGCATCACACATGATTCATTTGAGATGGAGTGTAGAGACAAGGTCACGCTGACATCCCTGGGCCAGTTTTGGCCCACGGTTTCAGGCCCACCACTGACCTCAGTCTCCCCAAGCGCTGGGATAACGAGGCTGAGCCCCCGAACCTGGCCTCAATACTGCATTAAAAACAAAACAGAAGGATTGTTATGGTGGCCCACAAATGGAATCCCAGTGTTCTGGGAGGCTGAGGCGGAAGGATGGCTGGAGCCCAGGGTCACGCAGGGAGACCTTCTCTCCTCACCCATTGAAACAGTGTGTCTGGGGCCGAGGTGCCCATCATCCCAGAGGTTGAAGCAGAAGAATTGCCAGAGCATGCAATTTTGAGGCTAGTGGTGAATGACAGTCATGTCCCTGGGCCCCAGCCTGAGCCGCAGAGCCAGATAGTCTCCCACAACATCAGAAGCATACACAGATTCTCAACTGCTCATGGAATGTTTACAGGGTGACTGGCTTTAGAGTCAGTAAAAATAGGATTAAGGGGGAAGAAATATCCCCGGATGAGGTGTATGTCCCTGGCCTTTCTTGTCAGAAGATCCTCATTGTCGAATCGGAGGGTTGGCCTGCCTGGGGCACATTTCTCACCTCAGAGAGGAAAACTGGCTGGAACCTGGTCAGTTAGTCTCAGAATCTCCTGCACCAAAACAGGGGAAACCATTGTGGTGTTGGTTGGGACTCAAAGTTGCCAAGCTTGTGGGACCCTCACATGTGGGGTGGGTGGGGGTGGAAGGACTGAGGGCAGAAAGGTGGCAAAAGAATGCATATCTTTCTTTCTTTCTTTCAAGAATGGATATCTTTCTTTCTTTCTTTCCATTTATTTCTTTTCTTTTCTTTCCTCACAAGGTTGCCCAAGCTACTCTCAAACTGCACAACTCGTGTCATCCTCTCAGCCTAGGCCTCCCAGACTGAAGTAATCACAGGCTTTCCATTTGATCATCATTTGGTCTTCCTGCCTGGTCTTGAACTCCGGGACAGAAGTGACCCCCTTCTGAGGCCTGCCCTCACCCAAAGCTTTCTTGTTTTTTCTTAGGATCATGGAGGGGCATTGTTATGGTGTTCAACCTGGTCTCAAGATCCCGGGCTCTGGTCATCTTCTCATCTTGGCCTCACCAAGTGCCAAGGAGACAAGCATAGGTAGCCTGGCCATTCCTGCAACCCCCAGTGTTTGAGAGTCATGACTTCACTTTCCCTGAGGCGGCCCCTGGGAGGAGCGAGCGGGTCCCCCCTGCAGAATGAGGCAGGTGAAAAAGTGGGCACTCCAGTAGAGACGTGCCCCAGCAGCAGATGTTCCAGTGGGGAGGAGTCAACTGGCGATTGTGACCACACTCTCTGAGGTTCTGGGTCAACAGAAGGGAGGGGGACTCATGGTGGGGTCCCTAGTGGGTTGTGGAGAAAAGGTGTAGGGGTTCACGACTGTCATCATGGCAAAATGGAAGATCGAGGCAAGAGGATGGCCTGAGCTCTCGTGTTCGCGACCAGCCCTGGCACCTTGGTGAGGCCTTGTCTCTACAAAAAGCCAAAGAAATGAACTGAGCATGGGGGCACACGCCTGTCAAGCTGGGCACTCGGCTTGCGGGGGCAGGAGGATCACAGGAGCCCAGCAGCTGGAGGCCACGGTGGCCAAAAGTGGGCTCCCATGCTCTGATCTGTGCGACAGAGTGGGACTCAGACTCAGAATAATAATACCAACCATCCCCACTACCACAACCACAGGCCAGGGTCAGGGGCTCAGCCTGCCATCCTGGTCCTTTGGAAGCCCAGGGTAGATGGATGGCCTGAGCCTGCAGCTTTGACACCAGCCCAGGACATGGGACTAGACCTCATCTCGGCTATCAAAAATAAATCCAATGATAAGCCAGTCACGGTGGTGCATGCCTGGGGTTTCAGCAACTTGGTTGGCCGTGGCTTGAGTATTGCCTGAGTCTGGCAGCTGGAGTCTACAGTGGCTGTAAGTGCGTCCCTGTGCTCCATCCTGGGGGACAGATCAGGATTCTGACTTCAAATAATAATAATAATCACCACCAACACCAACACCCCTGTCACCCAGCATGAAGAGTCACCTTCAGGGATGGGAGAGGAAAACACACTTTCCAGTCTGTCATTCACGGAAGATTTCAAAGGTGGCCACAGGGAAGGTCCACCCCGTGCCTTTGGTGACACTCCAGAAGGCTTGAGTTCACCCTCCACACTTGTGCCCCACAGCAAAGACGTGTGTGAGCTCACAGAACAGACGGTCTCAAGGTTGGGCAACCATCAGGCACAGAGCGAACCAGGCAGTCCATCAACACAACTTCCAGATCAAGTTCTGGTGGCCCTGTCTTCCACTTTCGGGTGGGGGAAGGGCCTCTTACACTCCCAATCTCTTAATCATTCCCCACCCATGCGGACCTATCTCTGGGGAGTTGTGGACACTGGTCGTGACACAATTGGGAGGCGTTTTTTTTTTTTTGGATGGAGTCTCTGTTGGCCAGGCTGGGGAGTGGCAGCACGATAGTTTCTCTCGGAGACTCCACCTGAGGGGCTCAGGCGGTACTCCCACCTTGAGCCCTGAACAGCTGGGACTGAGGGGCAGACCAAGTCTGACTCGATTTGGGGGACCTCTCACCAAGATGAGGTCTGGCCACGTCACTCGTGCTTGACTCCGAGCCCTGGGCTCACGCAGCCTGCCGCCTTGTATCCCAGGACGTGGGGCTTATGTTCGTGAGCCACAGTGACCGGCCTGAACTTGCAAGTTCTGCCAGTGGGAGGATGTTAAGGAATGCCCCGGGATGGAGGCCACCTCTTCCCTTGTAACTCGGACTGCGGGTACCACCACACGCTATTCCAGTGTTTGCATTCCAGGGAGTGATGAGGTCTCACTATGTGGCCTAGGGTGGTCTTGCAATCCTGTTCTCCAGTGGTCACCCACCTTGGCCTCCCAGAGCCACAGTCTGATTGTGTGCCAATCCACCATCTTTTGGGAACTTTAGTCCCAAGACTGGGGCCTCCTTCCCAAATGATCTCTGTTAACAATGATCCCAACTCCATACACAAATGAAAGTTCTTTTTTTTTCCTTTTTTTATTTCAGTCTCCCATTCTGGAGGGCAGTGGCTTGATCCCGGCCACTGCTGCCTCACACTGATGGGTTCTGATGAAACTTTCCCTGGCCTTCCAAGGAGACAAAAAAACAAGCATGCTCCACCACGCCCGGGTCATTTGGGATGGAAGGTAGGTTCACCGAGGTGCCTGAGTGGGTTTCAGTCCACAGGCTCAGGCAGGCCAAATGCCTCGGCCTCCCAAAGCACTGAGATGACTAAGCTGACCCCCTGAGCCCAGTCTCAATTATTCATCAAAAACAAACCAGAAGGCCTAGTGTGGCAGCCCATGCCTGGAATTCAAGGACACTGGGAGGCTGAATCGGGGTATGGCTGGAGCCCAGGAGCCCTAGGCCAGCCTGGGTCATACAGGAAAACCCCATCTCCACACTCCTCTAAACAGGGTGTCTGGGTTCGAGGTGCCTGTCATCCCAGGCACCCTGGAGGCTGAGATGGAAGTATCGCCAGAAACTGCAATTTCAAGGCTGGCGGTGAATGATGGTCATGTCCCTTGGCCCCAGCCTGGGCAACAGAGCCAGACCCTGTCTCCAAAAACATCAGAATCATACACAGATTCTCACCTGCATGTGGTGTGTGCAGAGGGTGACTGGCCTTAGAGACAGGGAAAATGGAATTGGGGGAAAGATATGCCCCAATGTGAGGGATGTGTCCCTGGCCTTTCTTGGCAGAGGTCCTTGTTGTCAAGTTGGAGGGTCAGCCTGCCTGTGGCACATTTCTCCCCTCATAGTGGAGAGCCGGCAGTAACCCGGCCAGGAAGTTGGGAACTCCCACACCAAAACGGGGGCACCCATTGTGGGGGGTGGGGGCTAAAATGTGCTGAAGTTGGGGGACCCTCATATAGGGGAGAGCGGTGGAGGAGAGACTGAGGGCAGAAGGCTTACAGAAAAATGCATTTCTTTCTTTCTTTCTTTCTTTCTTTCTTTCTTTCTTTCTTTCTTTCTTTCTTTCTTTCTTTCTTTCTTTCTTATTTCTTTTCTTTCCTCTCTAGTTTGCCTAGGCTGCTCTTAAACCACCCAACTCTGACCATCCTCTCGGCCTGATCCTCCAAAACTGCTGGAATCACAGATTTTCCTTTTGTTCAACATCCTGGTCTTTGGGCCTGGTCTTGAATTCTGACCCAGAGTTGATCTTCCCGACGAGACCAGCCCTCACCCAATGTTTTCTGGGTTTTTCTTGGGGTCACGGTGGGTGGTTTCTATGGTGTCCAGCCTGGTCTAGAGCTCCTGGGCTCTGGCCATCTTTCCATCTCAAACTCCCATAATGCTGAGGAGACAGGCGTGAGTTGACCTGCTATCCTCAAACCCCCAATCGTTTGAGAATTGCACCCTCCCTTTCCCCGTGTCAGCCCCTGGGTGGACCTAGTGTTTCTACCCCGGGGAATGAGGCAGGTGGAGTTGTGGGTGCCCCTGCAGAGACTAACCCTTGCACCATGTGCTCCCATGAGCTAAGGCTCAGTGGGTGACTCTGACTGCCCTCTCCAGGGTCACAGGTCGATGGAAAGGAGAAGCCTCATGGTGGGGCTCCAAGAGGGGCGTGGAGGTGGGTTTGGGGTCTCACGCCAGTCATCATGGTACACTGAGTGACCAAGGTGAGAGGATGCCCTGAGACCCTGTGTTGGAGTCCAGTCTGGGAACCTTGGTGAGACCTCCTCTCTACAAGAAGCCAAAAAAAGAACTGAGCATGGTAGTACATGACTGTCATTATGGCCACTCAGGAGGCCATGTCGGGAGGATTGCCAGAGCCCAGTTGGTGCATGCCATGGTGGTGGAGAGCGAGCCCCTGCACTCTGGCCTGGGAGACAGAGCGGGACTCTGACTCAGAAAAATAATACCAACCACCACCACCACAAGCATAGGCTGGACTCAGTGGCTCAGACTGGCATCCTGGTCATTCAGAAACCTAGGTGAGTGGAAGGCCTCAGCCTACACGTATGACACCAGCTTGTGACATGGGGCAAGAATTCATCTCTGGCATCAAAAATAAATCCAAAGATTAGCATGGCATGGTGTTCTAGGTTGGTGGTTACAGCTACCCAGGGGTCCGAGGTGGGAGGATTGCCTGAGCCTGTCAGCTGGAGTCCCTGGTGGCCAAGAACATGCCCCTGTGCTCCAGCCTGGATGACAGAGTAGGATTCTGACTCCAAATAATAATAAGGTCCACCACAACCACCACCACCACCACCCATGCCACTCCATGTAAAGAGTCACCCTCAGGGAAAAGGCACTTTCCGTCCTGTCATTCTTGGGAGGTATCAAAGGTGGCCACTGGGCACGTCCATCTCATGCCCTTGGTCATGCTCCCCAGAAGGCCTGCCTCCTCCCTCCACATTCATGCCCCACAGAAAAGATGTGTGTGAGCTCAAGGAGCAGACGGCCCAGAGATATGGCGTCCATTGGGCACAAAGTGATCAAGGCAGTCCAGCAACACCACGGCCAGCTCAAATTCCAGTAGCCGTGACACCTTCGGGTGTGGTAGGGTCCTTTCTACCCCGACCACTCCATCATCCCTTGCCCACGTGGAGGTTTCATTCGAGATTCATGAAGGGCTGTTGGGATGCACGTGGGAGGTATTTTTTTTGTCACCAGAGTCTCTGTCTGTGGGACTGGGGTGTAAGGTCATGATAGTGGCTCCTGAGGCCTAGAACTGTGGGGCTCAGGTGGTGCTCCTGCCTCAGCTCCTGAGCAGCCGGGACTCCGGGGGCCACCACACCTGACTCAATTTTGGTGACCTCTCACTGAGATGAGGTCTGGCCATGTTGCCTTTGCTGGTCTCCTACCCCGGGCTCAGGCAGCCTCTCGCCTCAGCCTCCCAACACCATACACAAATGGATGCTCTTTTCTTTTTCCTTTTTTTCATTTTTTCTTTGAGTCAGAGTCTGACCCTGTTGCCCAGGTTGGAGGGCGGTGGCTCACTCTCACCCACCACATCCTCAGCCAGCCGGGTTCTGGAGAACCATTCCCTGACCTCCTGAGGAGCCGGAATGGCAGGCACGTGCCACAATGCCTGGCTCATTTTGGATGGAGGGTAGAGACGAGGTCTCACTGAAGTTCCCCAGCAGGTATCGGTCTGTAGGCTTGGACCAGCGGCTGGTCTTGTCTTCCCAAAGTGCTGGGATGGTGAGGCTGAGCTCTGGACTGGCCTCAATCCTTTGTCAAAAAGGATCCAGAAGACCTGGTGTTGTGGCTCACACCTGGAATCCCAGTACACTGTGAGGCTGAGGAGGGAAGACGACTGGAGCTCAGGAGCCCAAGGCCAGCTCATGCCACACAGGGAGATGCCATCTCTACACCCATCCAAACAGCGAGCCTGGAGTTGAGGTGCAAATCATCCTAGCCATTCCAGAGTCTGAAGTGGGAGGATCACAGGAGTCCATGATTACAAGACTTTTGGTGAACGATGGTGGTGTCCCCATGCCCCAGTCTGGGTCACAGAGACAGACCTTGTCACCATAAACATTTGAATCATACACAGATTCTCAACTGCTCATGGTGTATTCATGGGGCGACTGGCTTTAGAGCTAGGAAAATGGGATTGGGGGGAAGAAATGTCCCCAGATGAGGGATGTGTCCCTGGCCTTTCTTGGTGGAAAGTCCCTGTTTCCAAGTTGGAGGGTCAGCGAGCCTGGGACACAATTCTCACCTTGGAGAGGAGAGTCGGCAGGAACCCGGCCAGGCAGCCTCATAAAGTACCACACCAAAGCGGAGCCAGCCTTAGGAGGGGTTTGGGGCTGGAAAGTGCTGAGCTTAGGGGACCCTCACATGTGGTATGAGCAAGGGGGAAGGACTGAGGGAAGAAGCTTAGCAGGAGAATGGATTTCTTCTTTCTTTCTTTCTTTTCCTTTCTTTCTTTCTTTCTTTCTTTCTTTCTTTCTTTCTTTCTTTCTTCCTTCCCTTCTTTCTTTTTTTTTTTTTCTTTCCTCACTAGGTTGCCCAGGCTGCTCTCAAACTGCCCAACTCGGTCTAATCTCTTGGCTAGGCCTCCCAAACTGCTGCAATCACAAGCTTTCCATTTGGTCGACATCCTAATCTTGTTTCCAGGTCTTGAACTCTGGGCCATAGGCAATTCTCCCACCGAAGCCTGCCCTCACCCAAGGTTTTCTGGGTTTTGCTTGGGATCAAAGTGGGGCTTACTATGGTGTTCCACCTGACCTCGAGCTTCCAGGATATGGCCATCTTCTTGTCTTAACTTCTGCGACTACAGAGGAGACAGGTGTCAATAGCCCTGCCGTCCCCACCTCCCACAAGGTATGAGAGTCACGACCTCCCTATCCCTGGTGCGAACCCTGAAGGAAGCAAATGGGTTCACCCTGGGGAACGAGGAGGGCAGAGGGCTGTGCACACTGGTGGAGGCACACTCCTGTACCAAGCATTCCTCCTGGATGAGGTCTCAACAAGCAGTTCTGTCCAACCACTCCAGGATCCCGGGTTGTAAGAAGGGAGCGGGTCCTGTGGTGGGGCCCCGAGAGGGCTGTGGAGGTTGGGCTTGGGTGCTCATGCCTGTCATTCCAGCACACTGGGAGGTCGAAGTGAGAGGATGGTCTGAGCCCCCAGGTTCGAGACCAGCCCGGGCACCTTGGCGAGACCTCGTTTCTATAAGAAGCCAAAATAATGAACCCAGAGTGGTGGTGCACAGCTGTCATTCTGGCCACTCAGGGGGTCATGGCAGGAGGATTGCCAGAGCTCATCCATTGGAGGTCCCAGTGGCCGAGAGCAGGCACATGCACTCTGGCCTTGGGGACAGAGCGGGGCCCAGATTCAGAATAATAACAACCACCAGCACCACCTCAAACACCAGCCGGGCTCAGGGACTCATCCTGGCATTCCCACCCTTCAGAGGCCCAGGATAGTGGATGACCTGAGGCTGCAGGTTCGATACCAACCCAGGACATGGGGTGAGACCTCTTCTCGGCATTCAAAATTAAATCGAAATATTAGCAGAGCGTGGTGGCACAGGTCTGT
Source organism: Carlito syrichta (assembly GCF_000164805.1). Classification (NCBI taxonomy): domain Eukaryota; kingdom Metazoa; phylum Chordata; class Mammalia; order Primates; family Tarsiidae; genus Carlito; species Carlito syrichta. The sequence goes on along the minus strand of NW_007224884.1, from coordinate 45,362 downwards.
CGTTCCAGCCACTTAGAGGTTCAAGGTGGGAGGATTGCCTGATTCCAGCAGGTGGAGTCCACTGTGGCCGTGAGTCAGCCCCTGTGCTCTTGTCTGGGTGACAGAGCAAGATTCCAACTCCAAATAATCATAGTCACGACCAGCACCGCCACCAACAACCCTGCCACCCAGCGTGAGGAGTCAACTACTGGGATGACAGAGGAAAAGACACTTTCTGGCCTGTCATTTGTGGGAAGTTTCAACGTTGGCTCTGGGCATGTCCGTCCCACACCTTTGGCCACATGCCACAGAAGGACTGCATCCAACCTCCTCACTCATGCCCCACTACAAAGATACATGTGAGCTCATGGAATAGACGGCCCCTGATAGGGTGGTCTTTGGGCACAGAGTGATCAAGGCAGTCTGGCAATGCCACGGCCAACCCAGATTCCGGTTGCTCAGTGTGCAAGTTTTGGGCAGAGGGAGTGCACCTTCCTCTTCCGATCTCTCCAAAGTCCCCCACCCATATGGAGCTTTCACTGGGGAGTCGTGGATGCCCGTTGTGATGCACATAACAGGTGTCATTTTGTCACAAGAATCTCAGTTGGCCAGACTGGGGTGTGGTGCCATGGTCGTGGCTTCCAGCACCTCAACCTGAGGGGCTCAGGTGGTCCTCCCAAGCCCTGGTTGTTCATTTCGGATCAGAGTCCTCAGGCATCAATAATTTAAGCAATCAATTATTTCGGCCATTTATATTCTGGGAAGATAATAGGGGCTATCAGTTACCATAGCTTTTGTACGGGAGTTTAAACAACCCGAAATATCAAGTGACTGTTCTGATTTTTTAGGTAAACTAAAACATATTGGAAGAGAACTAGAAATACCTGAAAAAGAAAAATTATGATTAATAACAGTTTTGACTAGTGAAGAAAAAAGAGTGGGGCCTCCTAATAAAGAGGAATAATTAGTAAAACAGTAATAAACTCAAGCATCCCATGTAATGGACAGGAACACTGGAGGGTTTGGTATATAAGCCCAATAAGATTTTGCTGAATAAATACAACCCATCTGGCATACTATAATAGCCAGCAAGCAACAAAAACAGTAGGGGGAGTGAGAAGTGTTTTGAGAGTGAACCAGATCCTCGGCATTGTGAGTGAGCAACTTGATTTCCCCCAATGTGGGCAGTCTACACTGTCTAGTCGAAACAGCTCGATGGTAAAGTCTGGGTTGCAGAGGGGGAGAAGACAAACAATTCGATGTCTGCAGTCAAGTTGGTGGAGGTTGAAGTGGTTGCTGAATGGTGAGATGGTTCAATTTTGGCACCAACACGTTCTCTTCATCATGTGCATCCAACTCAGATTGATGGCCTGATTTATGTCCCGTCTGTCTGTACCTTGATGGGGGTAGGGAGCTGGACTTGTCTAATTAGACGATTTGGTACCCAAATAGGTGAGGGTAAGTCCTAGGGAAAAACACAAGCATATTCACTTCTGCATGTCCAATGGACATCTGACCCCTTCCATTGACCTGTAAGAGGATCTTTCCATTTTACCATTGGTTTAACAAGTCTTATCATAGCTGAATGTCCTTAAGGGTTCAAATTCAGATGATTAATTACAAACAGCATGATTTACGATATGATGGGGAGAACTATGTCTGAATTCCCCTTCCTGCAATTTAATTATTTGATTTTTTACCTGTTGGTGGGCTCTCTCGACTATAGCTTGACCTTTAGGATTATATGGAATTCGCATAGAATGTGAGATGCCAAACAGGGTACAAAACGACTGAAAAGCTTTTGATGCATAAGCACGAGCATTAGCAGTTTTTAATCTTTTAGGAATACCCACCTGTGAAAAACAAAAGAATAAATGATGGACTACAACATTATAGGCTTCTCCAGGTCTGGGTGAGGCTAAAATTAAATAGTAATATGTATCCACTATCTCATGTAGAAATGACAATTTTCCAAAATTTTGGAAATGAGTAACATCCATTTGCCACAAAACATTACGTTTTAATCCACCTGGATTAACTCCTGAGGGGAGGGGGTTATTAGAATTTAGACAAGAATACAATTTTTTATCATTTGTCCAGCCATTTCTCTTGGAATATGAAACTGGTGTCTTAATACTGTAGCTTTTTGGTGATGAATTTATGGGATTGCTGAGCCTGATTGACTAAAGAATCTACAAGGAGAGGGCATATGACCGATTTTGTCAAGGCATCTTTTAATTGATTACCTTGATGTAGAGGTCCAGGAAGTCCTGAAAGAAATCTAATATGACCAATGAAAAATGATTAGTTTCCAACAATTATTTTTTGCTGTAATTGGATAAGTAAATTAAGAATAATTTTCTTATTAACAGAAATGGTGGCTTTTAATTTGAGGAAACAGCTCTTTTACATAACAGGAATGAGTATAGAAAGACTATTTTCTCCTCTTAAATGAAGACGGTCCCATATCACAATCCCTCTCACTGAGTGCCACACGCCAGAAGTCTTTTGATGCCAATGGGCAAATTTAAGTTATCTGGATATTTTTCTTCATGATGCCTAACTGCTTCTTCTTTTAAGTTTTCCTTATCCTCAAGGCATAGAGGATCATCATCAACAGGGGCAGTGGCTAACATTGCCTGGGAAGGAACAGGGGTTAATTAGCGAATTCTTTAATCTGATTCCTCTTTTACTTTAATGGGCATTTTGATAACATTTTGTTGTGGATCTAAGACATCTCTAATTATATTTCATTATTCAAAAGTATCTACAAGCACTCATTCTGAACCGTGGAGATTGTAATACAGTTTCAATTTTTCCCCAACCTTTGTCCATGATTCTAAGTTAATGATGACTTCTTCAGCGAACCAGGGGCACTGTTCTTGCCCAAAATGGAGAAAATGAGATAATCGTGTAGAGGAAATTCTATTTATTTATATTTTTGAGGGGCTGGCATCTAACTCTGTCACCTAGACTGGAGTGCAATGGCTGCTCTTGGGCACTGCATCATCTACCTGCTTAATTTAGCGATCTATCCATCTCAGCCTTCCAAATAGCCAGAATTACAGGAAAGCACTACGATGCCTGGCAGATTTTTTGATTTATTGTAGAGATGAGGCCTCACCAAGTTGCCCATTCAGGTCTCAACCTCACGAGCTCAGGCAATTCAATCACCTCAGCTTCCAAAAGTGCAGCATTACAGGCTGAGGCACCAAAAATATCTTAGAGGAAATTTTAATTCCTCTTTTAGAAAGTATATACATCAAAATAATTATGAACAATTTCCTTTCTTTAAATTCACTCTGGCCCATGATCATATCACAGTTCTAAAACTGCTTACCTTTCCTAGTGCTACTTGTCTCTACAGAGGGGACTGCAGCACCCTTGGTAAGTTCCAATCCCTTTCTATTAACATAAAGCTTACATTTCAGGTCCCTGTTTGGGCGCTATTTGCCGGGGTCCAGGTCCGGGTTTCCTGAAGGAGGAACGGTGTAAACATAGGAGAAAACTTGGACACTGACTCTGTTGTTATGTAGGACAGATGTCGATTTATTTTACTTTTCAAGTTCTTTTTATACTTTTAGTTACATACAGTTTGGTCTTCAAACCCAGACGCATTTATTTTGTCTTGATCATTGTTCTAAACACGATGAAAACCTATCTTCCCTCAAGTTTGTGACAATGTATCCATTCATAGAATCTTTAAAGCATGTAATTTTTCACAACGTGTTTTCTCAAATTATTAACACTTACCATCTAAACTATAAACATCTTAATGCTTAACTCATGTTTTCCTAATATTTCATTTTTTATAAATACAATTACAAAACCTTTTCTACTATTTCAACTTTTCTATATTAATCACCTACTCTAAAATGCAAAAAGTTTGTGTATACTGCAAATTATAGGGCCATCCATCTGTTTTCTTGCATAAATGGCTGAACCTAAAATTAAAACACTCGTAATCATCACAACAACATTTTTCATCATGCTAAAAATACTTATAAAACACTTCACAATTAGCAAAACGAGCATAACATCCCCAAAGCTCTCTAATTAGCAACCAACTAAAAAAACTAAAACTAATAAGCCCATTATGATGCCAAACATGATGTTTATAATTTGCGTCTAGAGTCCCCTGATAGGGATAAGGAGAGCACTGACGCACATTCAACCCAAGGCTCTCAGGGGTAGAAGAGTGCCACCTGCAGTTTTTAACCATTGTTGTGGGTTCAAACACCCAAAGGGTGGAGACAGAGACACTCAAATGGAGGGTCATATCTTGGCAGAAAATTTTCCATTTCACTAATTGCTTGTTTCTACTAATAGATTCTTTTAATGGACTACTATTTTTTTTGCATCCCCCAACTTTTCGGATGCCTATGGCAAACATAACAAGATGAGTAGAAGAAGCCGGGCCAATAGTGGCCTACAGTGGCTCTGCCACCTGGGGTCTTTGGCCTTACAGACCCTGTCAATGGTAAGGCCTCTAATCCTGGCTCCTGACACCAGATCATCAGAAGGGAGTGAGCCTCTCAGTGGGTCCCAGAGAGGGGTTTAGAGGTCAGGTGCTTGGGCTCACACCTGTCATCCTGGTGATCTGGGAGGTTGAGCAATAGGATGGGCTGAGCCTCCAGGTTCAAGACCAGCCCGGGCACCTTGGTGAGACCTTGTCTGTACAAGAAGCCAAAAAAATAAGCCAAGCATGGTGGTGCATGCCTGTTGTTCTGGTCACTTGCCACTTGGGAGGCCTCAGCGGGAGGATTGCCAGAGCCCAGTTGGTGCAGGCCCCCGAGGCTGAGAGTGGGTCCCTGAGCTCCAGCCTTGGTGACAGAGTGAGACTCCAACTCAGAATAATTATACCAACTTCCACCCCCACCATAACCACAGGCTGGGCTCAGAGGCTCAGCCTGACCTCCCAGCCTTTTGGAGGGCCAGGCGAATGGACGACCTGAGCCTGCAGGTTCAACACCAGCCTGGGACATGGGGCAAGACCTCGTTTTGTTCATCAAAAAAAATTCCAAAAATTAGCCAGGCATTGTGGCTCAGGCCTGTAGTTCCAGCCACTCAGGGGGCTGATGTGGGAGGATCGCCTGATCATGGCAGGTTCATCCGTGGTGGCTGTGACCATGCCCTGCACTCTGGCCTGGGTGACAGAGTGGGATTCCGGCTCCAAATAATAATAATAATCACCACCACAACCACCACCACCACCCCTGCCACCCAGTATGAGAATTCACCCTCAAGAATGTGAGAAGAAAAAGCACTTTCCAGCCTGTCATTGCAGGAGATTTCAAGGGTGGCCACAGAGCATGTCCATCCCACACCTTCAGCCATGTTCCCCAGAAGGCCTGACTCCACTCTCCACACAACCCTGGATTGGTTTCTGACCCCTGGGTTCAGGCAGTCTCCCGTTTCAAACTCCCAGGGCTCAGGACTGACTGCTGTGAACCACGGTGCCAAGCCAGGACTCACACGTTCCGTCAGTGGGGTGACCCAAAGGAATGCCCTGCACAGAGGCCACCACATCTCATGTAGCCAGGAATGAGGGTACTACCACAAACGACTTCAATGTTTGCATTCTAGGGAGCGATGAGGTCTTTCTACATAGCCCAGGCTCATCTCCAACTCCAGGGCTCCAGTGGGCCCCTGACTTGGCCTCCCAAGGCCACAGCCCGATTGGCTGCTGATTGACCATCTTTTGGGAACTCTACGACCAAGACTGCGGCTTCCTTCCACAATGATCTCTGTCTGTTCATGATGATCCCAACTCCATACAAAAATGGTTGCTCTTATTTATTTCTTTTTTTTTATTTTTTGAGTCAGATTCTCACTCCTAACCCTTGCTGGAGAGTGGTGGCTCACTCCCGGCCAGCACAACCTAGGCCTGCTGGGCTCCTGCGAGTGTCCCCCACAGGCCTTCCGAGAAGCTGGATTGATAGAGGTTGAGCACCCAAGCCCAGACTCGATTCTTTGTCTAAAATGAACCAGAAGACTGGATGCGGCAAAGCATGCCCAGAATCCCAGTGTTCTGGGAGGCCGAATTGGGAGTGTGACTGTAGCCCATGAGGTCAATGCCTGCCCCGACCTTGCATGGAAACCCCATCTCCACACCCATCCAAAGAGGGGGTCTGGGGAGGGGTGACCATCCGCCCAGCCACTACAAAGGCTGAGGCGGGAGGAATGCCAGAGGCCGCAATTTTGAGGCTGGCGGTAAATGACGGTCGTGTCCCCTGGCTCCAGTCTGGGCCACAGAGCCAGACCCTGTCTCCAAAAACATCAGAATCATATACAGATTCTCAGCTGTGCATGGTGTGCTCAAAGGGCGACTGGCTTTAGAACCAGAAAAAATGGGACTTCAGGGAAAGAAATGTCCCCAGTTGAAGGATGTGTCCCTTGCTTTTTTTGATGTAAGGTCCTCGTTTCCAAGTCAGAGGTCCAGCCTGCCTGTGGTACATTTCTCACCTCAGAGAGGAGAGCCGGCAGGAACCCAGTCAGGGAGTCTCTGGAACTCCCACACAAAAGCGGTGGCAGCCATTGGGGGGTGGGGACAGTAAGGTGCCAAGATTAGGAGACCTACATGTGTGGGGAGTGGAGGGGGGAAGGACTAAAGGCAGAAGGTTTTCAGGTGAATGTGTTTGTTGACATATTTTGTTTGTCATTCTTTCTTTCTTTCCTTCCTTTCTTTCTTTATTCCTTTCTTCCTTTCTTTCTTTCTGTCTTACTTTCTTTTCTTTCTTTTTTTCCTTTCCTCACCAGGTTGTCCAAACTGCTCTCAAACTGCCCAACTCAGGTCACCTTCTTGGCATAGGCCTCCCATACTGCTGTGAAAACAGGCTTTCCGTTTGGTTGACATCCTTTTCTTCCTGCCAGGTCTTGAACTCTGGGCCAGAGTCAATCCTCTTGCCAAGGCCAGCCCTCACCCAAGGATTTCTGGATTTTGCTTGGGGTTGTAGTGGGGGCTTGCTATGCTGTCCAGCCTGGTCTCAAACTACCAGGCTCTGGCCATCTTCCTGTCTCGGCCTGCTCAATTGCCAAGGAGTCTGGTGTTAGTTGACAGGCCATCCCCCCTCCCATGATGGTTTGAGTATCACACCCTCCCTTTCCCTGAGGCAGCCCTTGGGAGGTGTGTGTGGGTCCACCATGGGAAATGAGGAGGGCAGATGGGCGGAAACCCTGGTGGTGACAATCCCCTGCCTCAGGCACTCACCCAGGGGAGGGCGATTGCGGCTGCCCTCACTGGGGTCCCAGGTCATTGGAATGGAGTTGTCTTCACCATGGGTCCAGAGAGGGATGGGCAGGCCAGGAATGGTGGCTCAGGCCTATCATCCTGGTTTTCTGGGAGGCCAAGGTGAGAGGATGGACTGAGTCTCCAGGTTCAAGACAAGCCCAGGCACCTTGGCGAGACCTTGTCTCTACAAGAAGCCAAAATAATGATCCGAGCATGGTGGTACACGCCTGTCATTCCGGCCTCTCAGGAGGCCACTGGGGGCGGATAGCTGGAGCCCTGATGGTGAAGGCTGCCTTGGCCGAGAGCAGACCCCTTCACTCCAGCCTGGGTGACAGAGCAGGACACTGGCTCAGAATAATAATACCAACCACCACCACAACCACAACCACAGGCTGGACTCAGGGACTCAGTCTGGCTTCACAGCCTTACGGAAGCCCAGGTGAGTGGACGGCCTGAGCCTACAGGTTCAACACCAGCCTGGGACACAGAGCAAGACCTCCTCTTGGCCATCAAAATAAATCAAAGGATTAGCTGGGCATGGTGGCACAGGCCTGTGGTTCCAGACACTCTGGGGGCTGATGCAAGAGGATTGCTTGAGCCCGGCAGTAGGATTCTGCAGTGGCCGTGAGCATGACCCTGTGCTCTGGCCTGGGTGACAGAGTGGGATCCTGACTCCAAATAATAATCACAATCACCACCAGCACCACCACCCCTGTCACCTAGCACGAGGAGTCACCCACAGGGATGGGAGAGAAAAAGTCACTTTCCGGCCTGTCATTCATGGGAGGTTTCAAAGTTGGCCACTGGGCACATCAATTCTGCATCTTGGGCCACTCACCCCAGAAGACCTGCCTCCACACCACTCACGTGCCCACAGCATCAAAGTATGTGAACTCATGGAACAGACAGCCCCGAGCTAGTACATTCTTTGTGCACAAAGTAATCAAGGTGGTCTATCAATGCCACAGCCAGCTGAGGTTCTGGTCACCCAGTTTGCCACCATCAGGAGGACGTTGGTCCCTTCCTCTCCCAATCACTCCATCATACATTGCCCACACGTGCCTTTCCCTGGGGAGCCATGGACGCCCATCATGACTCACGTGGGAAGCGTCTCTTTTTCTCTGTAGTCTCCATTGGCCAGGCTGGGGCACAGTAGCATGATCGTAGCTCCTGAAGCCTTGACCTGACAGGCTCAAGCTGTCATCCCCTCTCAGACACTGAGCAACTGGTACTCCAGGGGCCACCATGCCTTATGCGATTTTGGGGACCTCTCACCAAGATGAGGTCTGGTCACCTCATCCAAGCTTGTCTACAACCCCTGGCTCAGGAAGACTCCTGCTTCTGCCTCCCAATGCATGGGGCTGATGACTGTGTCACGGTGCCCAACCTGGACTCACATGTTCTGTTGGTGGGGGCAACACCAAAGAAAGCCCTGTGACAGAGGCCACCACATCCCATGTAGCCAGGACCATTGACACCACCACACACGACTCCAGTGTTTATGTTCCAGGGAGTGACAAGGTCTTGCTACTTGGCCCGGATTGGTCTAGAACTCCTGGCTCCAGTGATCCCCGGCCATGGCATCTAAAAGACACGGCTCAATTGTCTGCCAATCCACCATCTTTCAGGTGCTATAACCCCAAGACTGGGGCCTCCTTCTCAAATGATCTGTCTTTTCACAAAGATCACAATTCCATACATAAATGGATGCTCTTATATTTTGTCCTTTTTCCTTTATTTCTTTGAGTTGGAATCTAACTCCATCACCCAGGCTGGAGGGCAGTGGCTTGCTCCTGACCACTGCAGTCTCGGCCCTCTGGGCTCTGGCAAGCCTTTACCTGGCATCCGAGGAGAAGGAAAAACAGATGCGCACCACCACGTCCGGCCCATTTGGGATGGAGGGTAAAGACGAGGTCTTGCTGATTTGCCCAGGTGGGTCTCAGCCCACATGCTCAGGCCAGCTGCTGGCCTTGGCTCCCAAACCTCTGAGATGATGAGGCTGAGCCCACAAGCCTGGCCTCAATCCTTCATGGAAAAAGAACAAGAAGGCCTGGTGCAGCTTCCCATGCCTGGAATCCCAGCACTCTGTGAGCCCAAGGTGGGAGGATGGCTGGAGCCCAGGAGCCTAAAGCCAGAGCAAAAGATGCAGGGAGACCCCATCTCCACACCCATCCAAATAGGCTGTCTGGGATCAAGGTGCCTGTCATTCCAGTCACTCTGGAGGCTGAGGCTGGAGGATCTCCAAAGCCCGTGAATTTGAGAATAATGGTCATATCCCCGATCCCTGGCCAGGGACCACAGAGCCAGACCCTCTCTCCAAAAACATCTGAATTTTACACACATTCTCAACTGAGTGTGCTGTGTACACAGGGTGACTGGAATTGTGAGGAAAGAAATGTCCCTGGGTGAGGAATGTGTCCCTGACCTTTCTTGGAGGAAGTTCTTTGTTGCCGAGTCATATGGTTGGCCTGCCTGGGCACGTTTCTCACCTCAGAGAGGAAAAACAGCAAGAACCCAGCCAGGGAGCCTCATGAACTCCAGCCCCAAAGTGGGGGCAGCCATTTGGGGGGTTGGTGCTGGAAGGTGCCAAGCTTGGGGGAACCCTCATATGTGGGGTGGTAGGCAGAATGTTTGTAGGAGAATGTATTTCTTTCTTTCATTCATTCTTTCTTTCTTTACTAGTTTTCCCAGGCTTCTGTCAAACCACCCAACTCGGGTCATCCTCTCAGCCTGGGCCTCCCAAACTGCTGCAGTCATAGGCTTTCCATCTGATCTGCATCCTGGTCTTACTTCCTGTTCTTGAACTCTGGGAGGGAGGTGAAACTCCCACCAAGGCTTACCATCAGCCAAGGTTTTCTGGGTTTTTCTTGGGGTTGCAGTGGTGTCTTCCTATGGTGTCCAGCCTGGTCTCAAGCTCCCAGGCTCTGGTCATCTTCCCGTCTTGGCCTCCCCAAGTGCTGAGGAGACAGGAGTGAGTTGACCGGCCATCCCTGTCCCCCCCAAAGGCTAGAGAATCACGCCTCACTTTCCCCAAGGTGTCCCCTGGGGGGAGCATGCCTGTCAACACTTCAGAGCGATGCAGGCCAAGGTGTGGATGCCCAGGCCGAGACACTCCCCTGCACCAGGTGCTTCCCATGGGGAGTGGCAGTGGGTGACTTTGGCCACTCTATTCCAGGTCCTGGGTCATCAGAAGGCATTGGACCTCATAGAGGGGCCCGAGAGGGGTGAGGAGACCAGGTATGGGAGCTCATGCCTGTCATCTCAGTGCTCTGGGAGGCCAAGGCAAGAGAATGGTCTGAGCCTCTGGGTTCAAGACCAGACTGATCACCATAGGAAGATGTCTTTTCTACAAGAAGCCAAAAAAAGTCCAAGCATGGTGGCAAGTGCCTGTCATTCGGCCACCTGGGAGGCCACAGTGGAAGGATCCTTGGAGCCCAGCCAGTGGAGGCCACAGTGTCTGATAGTGGACGCTAGCACTCCAGCCTGGGCGACAGAGCTGGGCTCTGACTCAGAATAATAGTAGCAACCACCACCACCACCACCACAACCACAGGCCAGGCTCAGGTGCTCAGCCTGGCATCCCAGCCCTTCGGAGGCCCAGGCCAGTGGTCAGCCTGAGCCTGCAGTTCAAAAACAGTCCAGGAAAGAGAGCGACACATTTCTCGGTCATCAAAAATAAATCCAAAATTTAGCCAGATGTGGTGACGCAGGCCTATGGTTCCAACCCTTCAGTGGACGGAGGTGGGAGGATCACCTGAGCTCATCAGGTGAGGTCCACGGTGACTGTGAGCATGTCACTGTGCTCCGATCTGTGAGACAGAGGAGGATTCTGACTCTAAATAATAATTATCACCACCACCGCCACCACCAACCCTAACACCCAGGGCGAGGATTCACCCTCAGGGATGTGAGAGGAAAAGGCACTGTTTGACCCAGAGACCTGGGTGACAGAGTGGGTCTCTGACTTAGTATAGTAATACCAAAGGCCACCACGACAACCACAGGCCATGCTCAGGGTCTCAACCTGGCATCCCGGCCCTTTGAAGGCCAAGGTGAGTCAATGGCCTGAGCCTGCGGGTTCAAGTCCAGCCTGGGACATCAAAAATAAATCCAAATATTAGCCAGGTGTGATGGTGCAGGCCTGTGGTCCCAGTCACTCGTGAGGCCAAGGTGGGGGGATCACCAAAGCCTGGCAGGTGGAGTACACGGTGGCCGTGAGCCTTCCGCTGTGCTCAGTCTGGGTGACAGAGTGAGATTCCAACTCCTAATAATAATAATCACCACCACCGCCACCACCACCACCCCTGCCACCCAGCACAAGGAGTCAACCTCAGGGATGGGAGAGGAAAAGACACTTCCCTGACTGTTGTTTGCAAGAGGTTTCAAAGCTGGCTCCCCAGCATGCCCATCCCATGCCTTCAGCCATGCGTCCTAGAAGGCATGTGTCCTAGATGGCAAACATGCATGTGAACTCACGGAACAGAAGGCCCAGAGTTAGGGCAGCCATTGGTCACATAGCAATCGAGGCGGCCCAGCAACGTCTCAGCCAGCCCAGATTTCATTCGCCCAGTCTGCCATCTTCAGGCCAAAGGCGGGCTCCTTCCTCTCATGATAACTCCATTGTCTCCCACCCACGCAGACCTTTCTCTGAGGAGCCGTGGACTCCTGTTGTGACCCACATGAGAGGCATCTTTTTTGTTGCCAGAATCACTGTTGCTTGAACTGGGACACAGCAGCACTTGCATGGCTCCCAGGGCCTTGACCTGCTGGACTCAGGCGGTCCTCCCACCTTGGCACCTGAACAGCTGGGTTTCTGGGCAACACCACACCTTACTCAATTTTGGAACTTCTCTCTGGGATGAAGTCAGGTCATGTCGCCCAGGCTGGTCTCTGATCCCTGTGCTCAGGCAGCCTCCCACCCCGGCAACCCAGGGTTTTAATCTGATGGCTATGAGTCACGGTGCCTGAGCTGGACTCGCACATTCTGTTGGCAGGGGCGATGCAAAAGAAAGCCCCAGGATGGAGACCAACACATCCCGTGTACCACTACGCATGACTCCATTGTTTGTGTTCCAGGGAGTGATGAGTTCTCACTACCCAGGTTGGACTTGAGCTCCTGAAGTTTTGACACCAGCCTGGGACATGGGGTGAAACCTCATCTTGGTCATCAAAAATAAACCAAAGATTAGCTGGCCACAGTGTCACAGGCCTGTGGTTCCAACCACTCTTTGGGACGAGGTGGGAGGATCACCTGAGCCCAGCTAGTGGAGTCCACGGTATCCCTGAGCATGTACCTGCACTAAGGCTTGGGCAACAGAGCAGGATTTCGACTTCAAATAATAATAATCACAACCACAGCCACCATCACCACCCCTGCAACTCAGCACTAAGTGTCACCCACAGGGATGACAGAGGAAAAGACACTTTTCCACTTGTCATTTGTTGACGGTTTCAAAGTTGGCCAACAGGCACATCTGTCCCATGCCTTCGGCTACACCTCCCAGAAGGCCTGTCTCCACCCTCCACACTCATGCCCTATGGCAAAGACACGTGTGAGCTCACAGTACAGACTGACCTGAGTTAGGGAGGCCATTGGGCGTAGAGTGATCAAGGAGGTCTTGCAATGTCGTGGCCAGCCCAGGTTCCAGTCTCCTGGTTTGGCTCCTTTGGGTAGGGGGAGGGCCCCTTCCTCTCCCGATCACTCCATCATCCCACGACCACACGGACCTTTCCCTGGAGAGCCATGGGTGCCCATCGAGACACATGTTGGTGGCGACTTTTTGTCGCTGGAGTCTACATAGACTGGACTGGTGTGCAGTGGAACGATCATGGCTTCTAGGGCATTGACCTGTGAGGATGAGGCAGTCTTCCTGCCTTGGTCCCCAAGCAGCCTGGACTCTGAGGGTCACCATGCCTGACTCGATTTTGGGGCCCTCTTACCGAGAGGACGTCTGGCCAAACTGCCTAGGCTGGTCTCTGAACCTGGGAACTCAGGCAGCCTCCTGCCTCGGCCTCCCATGTCCCAGGGCTGATGGCCATGAACCATGGTACCCTACCAGTACTCACATGTGCTGTCGGTGGGGGCAATGCAAAGGAAAGCCCCGGTATGGAGGCTGTGTAGTTGTGACCATGTGCGCCACCATATGTAACTTCTCTGCTTGCATTCTGGAGAGCAACAAGGTCTTGCTACTTGGCCCAGGCTGGTCTCGAACTCCCAGGCTGCAGAAGTCCCCCACCTCAGCCTCCCAAAATCCACAGTCCAAATGGCTGCCAATCTACTGTCTTTCAGGAACTCTAGGCCCAAGGTTGGGACCTCCTTCCCAAATGATCTCTGTCTGCTCACGATGATCCCAACTCCATACACAAATGTATGCTTTTCTTTTGTTCCTTTTTTCCTTTTTTCTTTGAGTCAGAGTCTCACTCCTTTGCCCAAGCTTTAGGGCGGGTGTTCATTCCCAGCCACTGCAGCCTCAGTCCACCGGGCTCCAGTGAGTATTTCACCAGCATTCTGAGGAGCCAGAATGACAGGCTTGTGCCACCATGCCCAGCTCATTTAGGATGGAGGGTTGAGACGAGGTCTTGCCAAGTTGTCTGGGTTCTTCTCGGCCTTTGGGTTCAGGCTGGCCACTGACCTGGCCTCCCAAAGCACTGGGATGATGAGTCTGACCCCCCCTGCCTCCATCCTTCATTGAAAAGGAAGCAGAAGGCCTGGCAAGGTAGGCCACTCCTGGAATCCCAGCACTCTGGGAGGCCAAGGTGGGAAGATGACTGGATCACAGAAGCCCAAGGCCAGCATGGGCCAAGCAGGGAGACTCCGTCTCCTCACCCATCTAAACAGGGGTCTGGGGTTGAGGTGCTCATCGTACTGGCCGCTCCAGCGGCTGAGACGGGAGGATCAACAGATCCCATGATTTTTAGCCTGGCAGTGAACGACAGTCATGAACATGGCTGGGCCTGAAAGCCAGGCCCTGTCTCCAAAATCATCAGAAACGTACACAGATTCTAAACTGCATGTGGTGTGTTCACAGGGCAACTGGCTTTAGATCAGAAAAAATGGGATTGCAGAGGAAGAAATGTCTCTGGGTGAGGGATTTTTCCCTGGCCTTTCTGGGTGGAAGGTCACATTGCCAACTCTTAGGGTTGGCCTGTCTGGGGCACATTTCTCACCTCAGAGAAGATAGCCAGCAAGAACCTGGCCAGGGAACCTGGGAACTCACGGATCAAAGCAGGGAGAGCAACTGGGTGGTGGGTTAGGGCTGGAAGGTGCCTAGCTATGGGGACACTCATATGTGGGTGGGCAGGGGGAAAGGACTGATGGCAGAAGGTTTGCAGGAGAATGGATTTCTTTCTTTCTCTTTCTTTCTTTCTTTCTTTCTTTCTTCTTTGTTCTTTCGTTCTTTCGTTCTTTCGTTCTTTCTTTCTTCTTTCTTTCCTTCTTTTTCCTTCCTTCCTTTCTTTCTTCATTTCTTTCTTTCTTTCCTTCTTTTTTTCTTTCTATCTATCTATCTATCTATCTATCTATCTATCTATCTATCTATCTATCTATCTTTTCTTTCCTCACTAGGTTATTCAGGCTGCTCTCAAACTGCACAACAAGGGTCATACTCTCAGCCTGGGCCTTTCAAACTGCTGTGATCACAGGCTTTCCATTTGGTCGACATCCTGGTGTTTCTGCTGGATCTTAAACTCTGTGCAAGAGGCGATCCTCCTGCCAATGCCTGATCTCACCCATGGTTTTGTAGGTTTTCCTTGGGGTCAAGGTGGGGGCTTGCTATGGTGTCCAGCCTGGTCTTGAGATCCTGGACACTGGCCATTTTCCCGTCTCAGCCTCCCCGAGTGCCAAGGAGACACACGTGAATTGACCAGCCATCCTGCCTCCCCCAAATGTTTGAGAGTCTTGCCCTTACTTTCCCTGAGATGGCCCTTGGGAGGAGTGAGCGGATCCACTATGGGGAATAAGGTAGGAGGAGGGGTAGGCACTCTGGTGGAGACACGACTCTGTGCCAGACACTATCCCCTGGGAGGGCTCAGCTGGTGATGAAAGCTGCCCTCTCCAGAGTCCCAGGTTGCCAGAAGGGAGTGGGAGTCAAGTGGAGACCTGAGAGGGGTGTGGAGGTCAGTTGTGAGGGCTCACGCCTGTCATCACTGCACTCTGGGATGCTAAGGCAAGAGGATGGCCATAGCCCTCAGGTTTGAGACTAGCCCAGGCACATCGGCGTTACCTTGTCTCTACAAGAAGCCAAAAGTAGAGCTGAGCATAGTGGTGCACACCTGTCCTTCCTGCCACTTGGGAGGTTGAAGCAGGAGGATCACCAGAGCCCAGCCAGTGGAGGCCACGGTGTCTGAGAGTGGGCCCCTGTGCTGCAGCCTGGGTGAAAAAGTGGGACTCCAACTCACAATAACAATACCTACCACCACCACTACCACAAACACAGACCAGATTCAGAGGCTCAGCCTGTCATCCCAGTCCTTCAGAGGCCAAGGCGTGTGGATGACTTGAGCATGCAGTTTCGACACCAGCCCTAGACACAGGGAGAGACTTAGTCTTGGTCATCAAAAATAAATCTAAAGATTAGCCGGGCATGCTGGCACTGGCCTATGGTTCCAGTCACTTGGGTCACTTGGGTGTCAGAGGCGGGAGGATCGCCTGAGCCTGGAAGTTGGAGTCTGCAGTGGTCATGAGCATGACCCTGCACTCCAGCCTGGGAGACTGAGTGGGATTCAGACTCCAAATAATAATAATCACCACTACCACCATCACCACCACCACCCCTGCCAACCAGCATGAGGAGTCACCCTCAGGGATGGGAGAGGAAAAGGTAATTTTCAGCCTGTTGATCGCAGGAGGTTTCAAAGTTGGCCACTGGGCATGTTGGTCCCATGCCTTCAGCCACGCACCCAGGAAGCCTCTCTAACACTCCACACTTGTGCCCCACAGAAAAGACATGTGTAACCTCATGGAATAGACGGCCTTGTGCTGGGATAGTCATTGGGCACAGAGCGATTGAGGGAGTCAGGCAATGCTGCGGAAAGCCCAGGTTCTGGTTTCCCGGTCTGCAAAATTAGGGTCAGGGTAGCTCCATTTCTTCTCCTGATCACTCTATTGTCTGCCACCCACGTGGACCCTTTCCTGGGGATCTGTTGGTGACCATCGTAATGCACGTGGGAGACATCTTTTGTGTCTCCAGAGTCTCCGTCGGCCAGGCTGCGGTACAGTGGCACGATTGTGGCTACCAGGGACACGACCTGCGGGCTCAGGTTTTCATCCCTCCTCAACCCCCGAGCAACTGGGACTCCAGGTTCCACCACTCCAGACTCGGTTTTGGGGTCCTCTCACTAAGATGCAGTCTCGCCATGTCTCCCGGGCTTGTCTGCAAGCCCTGGGATCAGGCAGCCTCCCATATCAGCCTCCCAGGGTGCAAGACTGATGGACGTTAGCCATGGTGCCCAGCCTGGACTTGCATGGTCTGTAAGCAGGGGTGATGAAAAGGAACACCCAGAATGGAAGCCACCTTATCCTGTGAAGTTTGGATTGTGGGTGCTACCATGCACAATTCCAGTGTTTGCATTCCGGGGAGCAACAAGGTCTCGCTACGTGGCCCAGGCTGGTTCAAACTCCCGTGCTCCAGCAGTACCTCACCTCAGCCTCCCAAAGTCACAGCCCGATAGTTTGCCAATCCACTATCTTTCAGGAATTTTAGCCCCAAGACTGGGCCCTCCTTCCCGAATGATCCCTGTCTGTTCATGATGATCACAAGCCAATACACAAATGGATGCTCTTCTTCTATTTCCTTTTTTCCATCTTTTCTTTGAGTCAGAGTCTCACTCCTTCACCCAGGCTGGATGGTGGTGGCTCACTCTCTGGAACTGCAGACTCAGCCTGCTAGACTCTGGCAAGGCTTTCTCTGGCCTTCCAAGGAGCCAGAAAGACAGGCACACACTACCACACCCAGCTTATTTGGGATGGAGGGTAGAGATGAGGTCTTGCTGAGCTGCTCAGGGGGTCTCAGACCGCAGGCTGAGGCTGGCCATTGGCCTCAGCCTCCCAAAGCACTGAGATGATGAGGCTGAGCCCCCGAACCCAGCCTCGACCCTTTGTCAAAAATGAACCAGAAGCCCTGGTGTGGCAGCCCATGCCTGGAATTGCAGCACTGTGGGAGGCAGAGGCGGGAGGATGGCTGGAGCCCAGGAGCCCAAGGCCAGCCCGGGCCATGCAGGCAGACCCATCTCCAAACCCATCCAAACAGGGGGCCTGAGGTCGAGATGCCCATCATCCCACCCACTCTGGAGCCTGAGGCATGAGGATCACAGGAGCCTGCAATTTCAAGGCTGGTGGAGAAACTCTATTGTGTCCCCATCCCCAGCCTTGTCCACATATCCAGACCCTGTCTCCAAAAACATCAGTATTTTACACATATTGTCAACTACGTGTGGTGTGTTCACAGGGTGACTGGCTTTAGAGCCATGAAAATTGGGATTGGGGGAAGGAATATTCCTAGATGAGGTATGTGTCCCTTTCCTTTCTTGGCGGAAGGCCCTCATTGCTGAGATGGAGGGTCGTCCTGCCTGGGGCACATTTCTCCACTTGGAGAAGAAAGCCAGCCAGCAGGAGAGCTTCAGGAAATTCTGCACCAATGCTTGGGCAGCCATTGGGGGAGTGGGGTTGGAAGGTACCAAGCTTGGGGCACCCTCACATATCGGGGAGGCCAGAGGTGAGTGACTGAGGGCAGAAGATTTGCAGGAGATTGGATTTCTTTCTCTCTTCCTTTCTTTCTTTTTTCTTTCCCTTCTTCCTTCCTTCCTTCATTCTTTCCTTTGTTTCTTTCTTTTCTTTCCTCACTAGGTTGCCCAGGTTGCTGTCAAACTGCCCAACTCAGCCCATGCTCTCATCCTGGGACTCTGAAACTGCTGTGATCATAGGCTTTCCATTTGGTCGACATCCTGGTCTTCCAGCCTGGTCTCGAATTCTGGACCAGAGGCGATCCTCTCGCCAAGACCTTCCCTCATCCACGGTTTCCTGTGTTTGCTTGGGGTCAAGGTGATGGCTTGCTATGGTGTCCAGCATGGTCTCAGCTCCTGGGCTCCAGCTGTCTACCCTTCTCAGCCTCTCTGAGTGCTGAGGAGAGAGTCATGAGTCACCTGGTCGGACCCCCCATGGTCTGAAAGTCACATCCTCCCTTTCCCTGATGTGGCCACTGAGATGAGCGAGTAGGTCCACCCTGGGGATTGAGGCAAGTGGAGGGGTGCAAACCCCAGCAGAGATACACCCCTCTACCAGGTGCTCCCCCATGGTGGGATGAGTGGGCAACTCCGGCTGCCCTAGCCAGGCTTCCATGTCGTCTGAAGGGAGCTGTCATTGCAGTGGGTGCCAAGAGGGTTGTGAAGGCCACGGTTGAGGGCTCTCTCCTCTCACCTGGTGTTTTGGGAGGCTGAGGTGAGAGTTTGACCTGAACCCTCGGGATTGAACCAACTGGGAACCTTGGTGAGAGGTTATCTCTGCAAGATGCCAATAAAATGAGCCTTGCGTGGTGGCACATGCCTGTCATTCTGCCCATTCGGGAGGCTGCAGCACCAGAACCCAGGCGATGGAAGCTGCGGTGGCCATATGCAGACCCCTGAACTGTGACCTGGATGATAGAGTGTGGCTCCAACTCAGCATGATGACACCAACCACCACTGCCACAACCACAAGCCAGGTTCAGTGTCTCAGTCTGAAATCCTGGCCCTTCAGAGGCTGAGGCAAGTGAACAGCCTGAGCCTGTGGGTTCAAGACCACTCCGGACACTGGGCAAGACCTCATTTCGGCCAAAAAAAATAAATCCAAAGAATAGCTGGGGATGGTTTTGCAGACTTGTGGTTCCAGCCACTCAGGAGTTGTTGCTGGATGATCACCTGAGCCCAGCAGCTGGGTTCTGCAGTGGCCGTGAATGTGCCCCTGCACTAAGGCCTGGATGACAGAGCTGGATTTCAACTCCAAATAATAATAATCATCACCACCGCCACCACCAACACTCCTGCCACCCAATGCAATGAGTAACCCTCAGGGATGAGAGAGAAAAAGGCACTTTCCCCCTGTTGTTTGTGGGAGCTCTCTAAGGTGGCCAAAGGGCAAGTCCATCCCACGCCTTTGGTCATGTGTCCTAGAAGACCTGCCTCCACCCTCTACACTCGGGCCCCACAGGAAAGTTGCCTGTGAGCTTATGGAACAGACGGCCCCGAGTTAGGGCAGACATCGGGCACAGAGCTATCAAATCAATTCAGCAACTCTGTAGCCAGCCCAGGTTCTGGTCACCCAGTCTGCCACTTTTGGGTTGGGGGAGGGTCATTTCTTCTGATCACTCAGTCATCGCCCTCCCACACGGACCTTTCCCTTAGGAGTCATGGACGCCCATCATGATGCATGTGCGAGGTGTCATTTTTGGTGCCAGTGTTTCCATCTGCAGGGCTGTGGCACGGTGGAAAAATCGTGGCTCCCAGGGCCTCAATCTGCAGGACTCAGGTGGTTATCCTGCCTCGGCAATCACACCTGACACAATATTGAACTTTTTTCACCGACACGAGGTCTGTCCACGTCACCTGATCTGCCCTTTGAACCCTGGGTTCATGCAGCCTCCCTCATCTTCCCCCCAAGGCACGGGACTCATGGCCATGAGTCACAGTGCCCGGTCTGGATTCGTACGTTCTGTTGGCAGGAGTGACACAGGAAATACACCAGGATGGAGTGCACTGCATCCTGTGTAGCCGGGAGCGCGGGTGCCACCACGTGGGACTTCAGTGTTTGTGTTCTGTGGAATGATGAGTTCTTGCTACATGACCCAGGCTGGTCTCGGAGTCCTGGGCACCAGCGCTCCCCTACCTCAGTCTTCCAAAGCCACAGACTGATTGTCTGCCAATCCACCATCTTTTGGGAACTCTAGGCCCAAGGCTGGGGACTCCTTCCCAAATGATCTCTGTTTGTTCACGATGTTCCCAACTCCATACACAAATGGTTGCTTTTCCTTTATTTCCTTTTTTCCTTTTTTTCTTTGAGTTGGAGTCTCACTCTATTGCCCAGGCTGGAGGGCAGAAGCTTGCTTCCGGCTACCATAGCCTTGTCCTGCCAGGCTCCCACAAGTCTTTCCCTGGCCATCCAAGGAGCCGTAATGACAGCCATGTACCACCACACCTAACTCATTTGGGATGGAGAGAAGAGACATGTCTCGCTGAGGTGCCTGGGTGGATCTTGTTCCAGGTTCAGCTGGCCACTAGCCTCAGCCTCCCAAGGTCCTAGGATGACAAGCCTGAGCCCCCATCCCAGCCACAATACATCATCAAAAATAAACAAGAAGGCCTGGCATAGTGGATGATGTTTGGAATCCCAGCACTCTGGGAGGCCAAGGCAGGAGGATGGCTGAAGCCAAGGAGGTAAAGGCCAGCCCAGGCCATGGAGGCAGAGCATGTTTCTGTGGCCATTCAAACAGAGGTCGAGGGTTGAGGTGCCCATAATACTGGCCACTCTGGAGGCTGAGGTGGGAGGATCACTGGAGCCCATGATTTTGAGGCTGGTGGTGAATGACGGTTGTGTCCCCAGACACCAGCCTGGGCCACAGAGCCAGACACTGTCTCCAAAAACATGAGAATCATACACACAGTTTCAACTGCTCATCATGTGTTCACAGGGTGAATGACATTAGAGCCAGGAAAAATGGTATTGGAGGAAGAAATGTCCCAGGTGAGGGATGTGTCCCTAGGCTTTCTTGGTGAAAGGTCCTAGTTACTGAGTAGGAGTGTCAGCCTGCCTGGAGCAATTTCACACCTCGGAGAGGAGAGCCAGCAGGAACCCATTCAGGGAGCATGGGAACTTCCGCACCAAAGTGATTTCAGCCATTTGGGGGGGTTGGGCTTGAAAGGTGCCAAGCTTGGGGCACTCTTAAATGTTGGGGGGTGGGGGGAAGGACTGAGGGGAGAAAGATTTCAGGAGAAAGGATTTTTCTTTCTTTCTTTCCTTCCTTCCTTCCTCCTTTCCTTCCTTCCTTTCTCTCTTTCTCTCTCTCTCTCTTTCTTTCTTTCCTTCTTTCTTTCCTTCCTTCCTTCCTTCCTTCCTTCCTTCTTTCTTTCTTTCTTTCTTTCTTTCTTTCTTTCTTTCTTTCTTTCTTTCTTTCTTTCTTTCTTTCTTTCTGTGTTTCATTTCTTTCCTCACTAGGTTGCCCAGGCTGCTCTCAAACCATCCAACTTGGGCCTTCCTCTCAGACTGGGTCTCCCAAACTGCTGCAATCACAGGTTTTCCATTTGTTTGACATCCTGGTCTTCCTTCCTGGTCTTGAACTATGGGCCAGAGGTGATCCCTCCCCCAAGGCTTTCCCTCATCCAAGGTTTCTATGTTTTGCTAAGGTCATGGTGGTGACTTACTATTGTGTCCAACCTTGTCTCGAGCTCCCTGGCTCCAGCCTTCTTGTCTTGGCCTCCCAGAGTGCCGAGGAGTCAGATGTGAGTCGCCCTGATGTCCCTGCCACAATGAAAGTTTGAGAGTCATGCACTCCCTTTAACTGAGGCACCTCATGTGAGGGACAAACGGGTCCCCCCTGGGGAACAAGGCGGGAGTAAAGGTGGGTGCCTTGGCAGAGACATGCCCACACGCCAGGTACTTCCCCCATGAAAAGCTCTGTGGGCAAATCCGACTGCCACCTACAGTGTCCCAGGTCGTTGGAAGGCAGCGGGCCTAGCAGTGGTCCCTGAGAGTGGTGTGAAGGATGGGCACTGTGGATCATACCTGTCATCCCAGCACTCTAGTAGTCTGAGGTGAGAGGATAGCCTGAGTTTCTGTATTCAAGACCAGCCCTGGTATCTTGGTGAGACCTCGTCTCTATGACAGCCAAAAAATGAGCTGAGCTTGTTGGTGCAGGCGTTTCTATCTGGGCACTCATGAGGTCATGGCGGGAAGATTGCCAGATCACGGTCAGTGGAGGCCGAAGTGGCTGAGAGCATGCCCCAGTGCTATGGCCTGGGCGACAGAGTGGGGCTACGACTCAGTATAATAATACCAACCACCACCACCACCACAACCACAGGCCATGTTCTGGGGCTAAGCCTGGCATCCTGGCCCTTTGGAGGCCCAGTGATCGGACAGCAGGAGCCTGCAAGTTTGACACCATCCTGGGATCTGGTGAGAGACCTCATATTGGCCATCAAATATGAATTCAAATATTAGCCCTGCGTGGTGGTGCAGGACTGTGGTTCCAGCCACTCTGGGGATGGAGGGGAGAGGATTGCTTTACCGTGGCCAGTGGAGTCTGTGGTGGCTGTGTGCATGCCCATGCACTAGTCTTACAGATGGGAATTTGACTCCAAATAATAATGATCATCACCACCCCCACCACCACCACCCCTACCTCCCAGCATGAGGTGTCACCCTCAGGGATGGGAGAAGAAAATGTACTTACTGGCCTGTCATTCACAGGAGATTTCAAAGATTGCCAAAGGGCATGTCTTCTGCACCTTTGGCCAAAGGCACCCCCAGAAGGTCTGCCTCCAACCTCCACATTTGTGCCCCACAGGAAAGACATGTGTGAACTCATGGAACAGATGGCCATGAGCTAGGGCTGTCATCGGAGACAGAGTGATCAAGGCGGTCCAGCAACGCTGCCACCAGTCCTTGTTCTGGTCACCCTGTTATCCACCTTCAGGCATGGGGAGGAACCCTTCCTCTCCTGATCACACCATCATCCCCTGCCCACGCAAACTTTTCCCAGGGGAGCCATGGACGCCCATCGTGATGCATGTGGAAGGCATCTTTTCTGTTGCCAGAGTCTCTGATGTAGAGGCCCAGGCAGTCCTGAAAGAAATCTAATATGACCTATGAAAATTGTTGGTTTCTACCAATTATTAGTTGCTGTAATTGGATAAATAAATCAAGAATAGTTGCCTTATAAACAAGAATGGTGGCTTTTTTAAAAATATGAGACAGCAGCCCTTTCATATGACAAGAATCAGTATAGAAAGATAATTTTCTCCTCTTAAATCAAGACGGTCACAAATCACAATCCCTCCCCCTGTGATGCCACTTGCTGGAGGTCTTTTGGTGCCAAAGTGCAAATTTAAATTATCTGGTTATTTTCCTTCATGATACCTAGCTGCTTCTTCTTTTAAGCTTTCCTTATCTTCAGGGAGTAGAGGATCATCATCAACAAGGGCAGTGGCTAACATTGCCTGGGAAAGAACAGGGATTAGTAAGGGATTTCTTTCACCTAGTTCCTCTTTTACTATAATGGTCATTTTATCAATCTCTTGTTGTGAATCTAAGACATCTCTAATTATAATCCATAATGCAAAAGTATCTACAGGCACTCATTCCAGACAGTGGAGAGTGCAATAAACTTTCCATTTTTCCCCATCCATTGTCCATGTTTCTAAATTAACAGTGCCTTCTTCAGGTAACCAGGGGTACCGTTCTTGCACAAAATGGAGAAAACAAGATAATCGTGTAGAGGAAAGTTTAATTCCTCTTTAGAAAGCATATGCATCAAAATAATTATGAACAACTTTTTTCTTTAAATTCACTCTGACCCATGTTCATATCACATCTCTAAAACTGCTTACCCTTCCTAGTTTTGCTCTACCTAGGGTTCTGTCACACCCTAGGCAAGGTTTTATCCTTTCACATTAAAGTAAGGTTTACTGTTCCCTGTTCAGGCACCACTTGCCAGAGTCCATCTTCAGCAGGTCAGGGTTTCCTGAAGGAGGAACAGCTTCAGTGTAGGAGAAAACTTTGACACTAACGCTGATATTATGTAGGACAGTTGCCCATGCATTTTTCATCTCAAGTTATTTTTATACTTTAAGTTACATATAGTTTGGCCTTCAAACTCAGACATATTTATTTTGTTTTGATCATTGTTTTAATGGCAATGAGATACTGTCTGTCTTCCCTTAAATTTCTGACAAAGTATCCACTGATAGAATCTTTAAAGCATGTAGTTGTTCAAAATGTGTGTAACTTCTAACCCTAGCCATCTAAACTTTTAACAACTTAGTGCCTAACTTATGTTTTTCTAACATTTCATTTTTTCTAAATACAATTACAAAGCCTTTTCAACTGTTTCAAACTTTCCATATTAATCATCTACTCTAAAATGCAAAAAGTTTGTGTATACTGCAAATTATAGGGCAAGCCATCTGCTTTCTTGCATAAATAGCCACTCCTAAAATTAAGACACTCATAATCATCACACAACATTTTTCATTACGTTAAAAATACCTATATAACACTTCACAATTAGCAAAATGAAAACATCCCCAAAGTTCTCTATTTAGCAACCAACTTAAAAAAAACTAAAACTAACAAGCCTATTATGATGCCAAACATGATGTATATAATTTGTGTCTATTGTCCCCTGACAGGAATAAAGAGAGCACTTATGCACATTCAACCCCAGGCTCCCAGGGTTAGGAGAGTGCCACCCATAGTTTTAATCATTGTTGCGGGTTCAAGCACCAAAAGGACTGGGACAGAAAAACTCAAGTGGAGGGTCATATCTCAGTAGAAAAATTTCCATTTCACTAATTGCTTGTTTCTACTAATAGATTCTTTTAAGGGACTGCTATTTTTTTTCATCTCTCAACTCTCCAGATACCAAGGGTGAACATAGCAAGATGAGTCATAGAAGCATGGCCAATAGCTGTCCACAGTTGCATCGCAACCTGGTGTTTTTGTTCTTCTGGAACCTGTCAATGTGAAGGCCTCTGAGGTTGGCTACTGACATAAGATCATTGGAAGGGAGCGGGGCTCACGGTAGGGTCCTGAGAGGGGTTGGAGGCCGGGTGGGGGGCTTACGCCTCTCTTCCCGACACTTTAGGAGGCTGAGGCGAGAGGATGGCATGAGCCCCCGGGTTCAAGAACAATCCGGGCATCTTGGGGAGACAACCTCTCCAAGAAGCCAAAAAACTGAGCCGAGCATGGTGGCACACGCCTGATGTTCCAGCCACTCGGGAGGCTGAGGTGGGAGGATCACAGGAGCAAAGCAAATCATTGGAGGGTACGGTGGCCAGGAACGGGCCCCTCGCTCTAGCCTGGGTGACAGAGCGGGACCCTGACTCTGAATAATAAGACCAACCACCATCACAACCACAACCACAGGCTGGACTCAGGAGCTCAGCCTGGCATACCAGCCCTTTGGAAGCCCAGGTGAGTGGATGGCCTGACCCTGAGGGTTCAACACCAGCCTGAGACATGGGGTGAGACCTCATCTCAGCCATCAAAAATAAATTTAAAGATTATCTGGGTGTGGTGCAGCAGGCTTGTGGTTCTAGCCACTTGAGGGGCCGAGGCAGGAGGATCACCTGAACCTGGCAGGTGGAGTCTGTGGTGGCCATGAGCATGCCCCTCGCTTTGGCCTTGGCAACAGAGCAGGATTTCAACACCAAATAACAACAATAATCACCAGCGCCACCACCACCACAACCACTGACACCCAGCCTGAGGAATCACCCTCAGGAATGGGAGAGGAAAAGGCACTTTCTAGCTTGTCCCTCATGGGAAGTTTCAAAGGAGGCCACTGGGCATGTCTGTCCAGCACCTTCGGCCACAAGGCCCAGAAGGCCAGTCTTCACCCTCCACAATCCTGCCCCATGGCAAAGACGTGTTCAAGCTCACAGAACAGAGGACCAAATCTAGGGTGGCCATTGGGCACAGAGCGATCAAGGTGGTCCTGCAACAGTGCTGCCATCTCAGGTCCAGTTACCCAGTCTGTCACCTTTGAGCTGTGAGACGACCCCTTCCTCTCCCGATCACTCCATCCTTCCTAGCCCACATTGACGTTTCCCCAGGGAGCCGATACACCCATCATGATGCACATGGGAGGCATCTTTGTTGTCGCTGGAGTCTCCATCAGTGGGGCTTGAGTGTGGTACCATGACTGTGGCTCCCAGGGCTTTGACCTGAGGGCCTCAGGCGACATTCCCTCCTCAGCACCTGAGCAGCCTGGACTCCAGGGGTCAGCACGTCTGACTCGAATTTGCAGAATTCTCACTGATTCCAAGTCTGGCCAGGTTGGCTGGGCTGGTCTGCAACCCCAGGACTCAGGAAGCCTTCCACCTCAGCTTCCCAGGGCCTGGGGCTGACAGCCTTGAGTAACTGTGCCAGCCTGGACTTGTATGTTCTGTTGGCGGGCGACACATAACCACGCCCCAGGACAGAGGCCACCGCATACCTTGTAGCTTGGACCCTGGGTGCCACCATGCACAACTCGAGTGTTTGTGTTCCAGGGAATGACGAGGTCTCGCTATGTGGTCCAGGCTGGTCTCAAACTCCCAGGCTCCATCGGTTCCTCACCTAGGCCTCCCAAAGCCACAGCTCGATTGTCTGCAGATCCACTATCTTTCCAGAACTCTACATCCAAGGCTGTGGCCTACTTCCCAACTGATCTCTGTTCATGATGATCCCAGTCCCATATATAAATGGATGCTCTTCTTTTCTTTCCTTATTTTTGAGTCATAGTCTCACTCTGTCACCCAGGCTGGTGGGCGGTGGCTTGCTCCTGGCAAACACAACATCGACCTACCATGCTCTGGCGAGCCTTCTGCCCTGCCTTCTGAGGAGCCAGAATGACAGGCGCGTACCACCACTCCCGGCTCATGTGGAATGGAGGGTTGAGAGGAGGTCTCTCAGAGTTTACCAGGCACATCTTGGACAAACGGGCTGGGTCCAGTCACTGACCTCAGCACCGCAAAGTGCTGGAATGACGAGGTTGAGACCCTGATCCCGGCCTCGATCCTTCATCAAAAACAAACCAGAAGACCAGCCAAGGTGGCCCATGAGTGGAATCCCAGCACTCTGGTTGTCCAAGGCAGGAGGATGTCTGGAGACCAGGAGCTCAAGGCCAGCCTGTGCCATGCAGGAAGACCTGTCTCCACACCCATCCAAACTAGGAGTCTGGGTTCGTGGTGCCCATTGTCCAAGACACTCAAAAGTCTCAGGTGGGAAGATCGCTGGAGTCCCAATTTATAGACTGGCGGTGAATGACTGTCATGTCCCTGGGACATAGCCTGGGCCACAGATCCAGACTCTTTCTCCAAAAACATCAGAATCGTACACAGATTCTCAACGGAGCATGGTGTGTTCAAAGGGTGACTGGTTTTTGAGTCAGAGTGATGGCCTCCCTGGGGCACATTTCTCACCTCGGAGTGGAGAGACGTCAGGAACCCGGCCAGGGAAGGTTGGGAACTACCGCAACAAAGTGGAGGCAACCATTTGGGGGCATTAGGACTGGAAGGTGCCGAGATTGGGGGTCCCTAACATGTGGAGTGGCAGGGGTGAAGAACTGAGCTCAGAATGTTTGCAGAATAATAGATTTCTTTCTTTCTTTTCATTCTTTCTTTCTTTTCTTTCTTTCTTTCTTTCTTTCTTTCTTTCTTTCTTTCTTTCTTTCTTTCTTTCTTCCTTTCTTTCTTTCTTTCCTTCTTTTTTCTTCACTAGGTTGCCCAGACTGATTGCAAACCCCCGAACTCAGGCCATCCTGTTGGCCTTGGCCTCCCAAACTGCTGCAATCACAGGTCTTCTATTTGCTTGACATCCTGGTCTTCCTTCCAGGTCTTGAACTGTGGGTCATAGGTGATCCTCCCCCCGAGTCTTGGCCTCAATCAAGGTTAGCTAGGTTTTTCTTGGGTTGAGGTGGTGACTTACTATGGTTCCAGCCTTGTCTCGAGATCCTGGGCTCTGGCCATCTTCCTGTCTTGGCCTCCCCAAGTGTCAAGGAGACAGGTATGAGTTACCCGGCCGACACCTCCCCACCGAAGGTTTGAGAGTCATGCCCTCCCTTTCACCGAGGTGCTCCCTTGGAGGAATGAGTGGGTCCCCCCTTGGGAATGAGGAGTGCAGTGTTGAGCATGCCCCAGCAGAGACACGGCAATGCACCAGTAGCTCCCCCTGTGAAAGGCTCAGTGGACAAATCCGGTGACCCTATTTGGGGTCCTGGGATGTCAGAAGGGAGCAGGCCTCACAGTGGTCCCCGAGAGTGGTGTGGAGGCCAGGCGCAGGGGCTCACACCTGTCATACCGGCTCTCTGGTAGGCTGAGGCAAGAGGGTGGCCTGAGCTCCTGGGTTCGAGACCATCCTAGGCACCTTGGAGAGACCCCGTCTTTACAAGAAGACAAAAAAATAAACCAAGCTTGCTGGCACAGGCCTTTCATTTGGGTCAGTTGAAAGGTCGCTTTGGGAGGATCCCCAATGCCCAGATGATGTAAGGCCGCAGTGACCAAGAGCAGGCCCCAGTGCTATGGCTTGGGTTACAGAGTGGGACTCCAACTCAGAATATTAATACCAACCACAACCACCACTACAAACAGATCGGCTCAGCCTGGCATCCCGGCCCTTCGGAAGCCCAGGAGAGTGGACAGCAGGAGATTGTTGGTTCAACACCACTCTGGGACATGGGGCAAAACCTTGTATCTGCCATCAAAAATAAATTCAAAGATTATCCAGGCGTGGAGGTGCAAGCCTGTGTTTCCAGCCACTCTGGAGATCAAGATGGGAAAATCACCTGTGCCCAGCAGGTGGAGTCCACTTTGACTGTGAGCATGCCCCTGCTCTTAGGTCTTACAAAGTGGGAATCCGACTCCAAATAATAATAATCACCCCTACCACCACCACCACCACCCCTACAACTCAGTGTGAGGAGTCATCCTCGGGGATGGGAGAGGAAAGTGCACTGACTGTCCTGTCATTTGCAGAAGAGTTCAAAGGTGGGCACTGGGCACATCCATCCCATGCCTTTGGCCAAGCGACCCAGAAGGCTTGCCTCCAACCTCCACATTTGTGCCCCATGGGAAAGACATTTGTGAGCTCACAGAACAGATGGCCCCAAGCTGTGGTGCCATCGGGAACAGAATGATCAAGGTTGTTTGGCAACGCAGCAGCCAGCTCAGGTTCTGGACGCCTTGTTTTCCACTTTCAGGTGTGGGAGGGGTCCCCTGCCCACACAGACCTTTCCCTGGGGAACCACAGATGCCCATCATGATGCACATGGGATGCGTCTTTTGTGGGCTGGAGTCTCCATCTGCCAGGCTCGGACCCGGGGTCACGATCATGGATCCTGGGGCCTCGAACTGCAGGGCTCAGGTGATCCTCCTGGCTGACCCTGAGAATCCAGGACTCCATGGGCCATCACGCCTGACCTGATTTTGAGGACCTCTTGCTGAGATGAGGTCTGGCCATGACACCCAGGTTGCTCTCCAAACCCTGGGCTCAGGCAGCCTCCCTCCTCTTACTCCCAGGGTCCAGGGCTGACAGTCTTGAGCCATGGTGCCTGGCCTGCACTCATATGTTTTTTAGCATGGGCAATGCAAAGGAATGCCTCAGGATGGAGGCCACTGCATCCCGAGTAGTCAGTCCCAGGGGCATCACCACACGCATCTCCAGTGTTCACACTCTAGGGAGCGATGAGGTCTCGCTACATGGCCCAGGCTGGTATCAAACCCCGGGCTCCAGCTGTCCCCTGCCTTCTCTTTTCAAAGCCACAGCCCTATTTTCTGCCCATCGACGGTCTTTCAGAAGCACTAAGTCCAAGGCTGAGCCTCCTTCCCAAATAATCTCTGTCTGTTAACAATGATTCAAACTCCATACACAAATGGATGCTCTTGTTTTTCTTTTTTACTTTTGTTATTGAGTCCGAGTCTCACTCCATTGCCCAGGCTGGAGCATGATGGCTCTCTCCCAGCCACTGCAGACTTGGCCCGTGGGGCTCCGGGGAGATTTTCCTAAGTCTTCCGAGGGGCTGGAACTACAGACATGCACCACCATGCCTGGTTCATTTCTAATGGAGGGTAGAGAGGAGGATTTGCCGAGGTTTCCAGGTGGGTCTTGGCCTGCGGGCTAAGGATGACCACTGGTCTTGGCCTCCCAAAGTGCTTGGATGATGAGGCTGAGCCTCAAAGCCTGGCATCGATCTTTCATCGAAAATAAACCAGAAGGCATGGCACAGCAGTTCACACCTGGAATTACAGTGCTCTGTGAGGCTGAGGCAGGAGGATGGCTGGGGAGCAGGAGCCCAAGGCCTGCCCGAGCCATGCAGGGAGATTCCATCTCCTCACCCATTCAAACATGAAGTCTGAGGTCGAGGTGCCAGTCATCCTGGCCACTCCTGAGGCCTAGGTGGGATGATTGCCAGAGTTTGCAATTTGGAGACTGGCAGTGAACAACGGTCGTGTCCCCAGGCCACAGCCTGGACCACAGAACTAGACCCTGTCTGCAAAAACATCAGAATCATACACAGACTCTCAGCTGTGCATGGTGTGTTCACAGGGTGACTGGCTTTAGAGTCTAGAAAAATGGGATTGGGGTGAAGAAATGACCCTGGTGAGGGATGTGTCCTGGCCTCTCTTGGCAGAAGGTTCTCATTGCCAAGTTGGATATTCGACCTGCCTGGGGAACATTTCTACCCTCGTAGAGGAAGCTGGCCAGGGAGCATCGTGAACTCCCACACCAGAGCAGGATCAACCATTGGGGAGGTTGGGACTGGAGGGTGCCAAACTTGGGGGACTTTCATATGTGGGGGATGGGGGGAAAAGACTGAGGGAAGGTTTGCAGGAGTATAAATTTCTTTTTGATTTAGATTTTCTTTTTTTCTTTTCCTCTCTCTCTATTTTGTTCCCTCATTAGGTAGTCCTTGCTGCTCTCAAACCCACCAACTCGGGCCTTCTTCTTGGCCTTGGTCTCCCAAACTGTTGCAATCACAGGCTTTCCATTTTGTCAACATCATAGTCTTTCTTCCTGGTCTTGAACTCCGGGCCTGAGGCAATCCTCCTGTGGAAGTCTACCCTCACCCCAGGTTTTCTGAGTTTTGTCTAGGGTCGAGGTTGGGGCTTGCTATGGTGTCTAGACTGGTCTCAGGTCACTGTCCTCAGCCATCTTCCCGTCTGAGCCTCCCTGAGTGCTTAGGAGACAAGCGTGAGTAACTCAGCCACCCCACCCTATGGTTTGAGATACACACACTCTCATTCTCTGAGGGGCTCCCTGGGAGGAGCAGTTGGGTACACCCTGGGGAGTGGGGCATGCAGAGGGGTGAGCGCTCTGGCGGAGACACACACCTTTCCCAGAAGCTCCCTCTTGGCGGGCTCTGCAGGCGACTCTGGCTGCCCACTCTAGGTTTCCAGGTCGTCTGAAGGGAGTGGGCCTCACAATGGGGCCCTGAGAGGTTTGTGAAGGCCAAGCATGTGGATTGACACCTGTCAACCCCGCACTATGGAAGGCCAAGTTGAGAGGATGACCTGAGCTCCCAGGTTCGAGACCAGCCCGGGCACCTTGGAGAGACATCATCTCCACGAGAAACCAACAAAATGAGCCAAGCATGGTGCCACATTCCTGTCATTCTGGCCACTTGGGAGGCTTCAGTGGGAGGATCGCCCGAGCGCATTGTATGTAGGCCACGGTGGTTGAGAATGGGCCACTGTGCTCTGGCATTGGTGACATATGGGTCTCCGATTCAGAATAATAGTACCAACCACCACCACCACAACCACAGGCCAGCCTCAGGAGCTCAGCCTGGCATCCTGGCTGTTCAGAGGCAGAGGTGAGTTAGCACCCTGAGCCTGCAGGTTTGAGACCAGCCCAGGGCACTGGGCAAGTACTCGTCTTGGCCACCAAAATAAATCCAAAGATGAGACAGGCATGGTGGCACAAGTCTGTCGTTCCAGCCACTAGGGAGACTGAGGCAGGAGGATTGCCAGAGTGCAGCAGGTGGAGTCCGCAGTGACTGTGAGCATTCCCATGCACTCAACCTGGGCAACAGAGTGGTATTCCGACTCCAAGTAACAATAATCACCACCATCGCCACCACCACCAAGTCTGCCGCCCAGCCCAAGGGGTCACCTTCGGGGATGGGAGAAGAAAAGCCACTTTTCTCCCTGTCATTTGCAGGAGGTTTCAAAGCTGGCCCCCGGGCATGTCCATCCCGTGCCTTTGGCCATGCATCCCAGAATGCCTGCCACCACCCTCCACACTCATGCCCCATTGCAAAGACGTGTGTGAACTCAAGGAACAGACAGTTGTGCGTTAGGGCGACCCTCAGGCACCGAGCAATGAAGGCTGTACAGCAATGCTATGACCAGCCCAGGTTCCGATCAGCCAGTCTGCCACCTTTGGGCCGAGGGAGGGACCCTTCCTCTCCAGATCACTCCATCTTCTCATGCTCACCTGACCCTTTACTTGGGGAGCCATGGACATCAATCATGACGCACATGGGAGGCATCTTTTTTGATGCAGGAGTCTCAGTAGCCCAAGATGTGGTGCGGCAGCATGCTCAAGGCTCATTTGGCCTCGACCTGCGGAACTCAGGCAGTCCTCCTGCCTCAGCCACTGAAAAGCTGAGGCTCTGGGGGTCATCACGCCCGACTTGATTTTGGGACCTCTTGCCAAGATGAGGTCTGGCCATGTCACCCAGGTTGGTCTCCGAACCCTGGGCTCAGGCCGCATCCTACCTTAGCATCCCAGGGTATGGCACTGAAGACCATGAGCCACAGTGCCTGGCCTCGTATGTTCTGTCAGTGGTGGTGATGCAATGGAACGCCCCGGAACAGAGGCCACCACAATCCATATAGCCGTGATGTGGGCACAACCACGCACAGCTCCAGTGTTTGCTTTCAGGGGAGTGACAAGGTCTTGCTATGTGGTCCAGGCTGGTCTCACAATCCCGGGTTCCAGAGTTCCACCACCTCAGCCACCCAAAGCCACAGTCTGATTGTCTGCCAATCTATTGTCTTTTGGGAACTCTAGGATCAAGCTCAGTTTTCTTTGCAAATGATCTCACTCTGTTCACGATGATTCCAAATCCATAATCAACTGGATGCTCTTCTTAATTTTCCTTCTTTCCTTTTTTGCTTTGAGTCAGATTCTCACTCCGTCGCCCAGACTGGAGGGCGGTGGCTCATTCTCAGCCACCACAGCTTCAGCCTGCTTTGTTCCGGCGAGCCTTTCCCTGGTCTTCGAGAAGCCAGAATGATAGAGGCATGCCACCATGCCCAGCTCATTTGGGATGGAGGGTAGAGATGAGCTCTCTCCAAGAAGCCCAGGTAGGTCTCAGCCTTCAGGCTTTGGCCGGCCACTGGCCTCAGTCTCTAAAAGCAATGGGATGATGAGGCTAAGCCACCGAGTTGGGACTCGATTCTTCATTGAAAACTAACCAGAAGGCCTGGCATGGCGTCCCATGCCTGGAATCCCAGTGCTCTCAGAGGCCGAGGCAGGAGGATGGCTGGAGCCAGGAGCTGAAGGGCAACTTGGGCCAAGCAGGTGACCCTGTCTCCGCATCCATCCAAAAAAGGGGCTTGGTTAGAGGTGTCCATCATCCCAGCCACTCTGGGTGTGAAGTTGGGATGATTGCTGGAGCCCGTGATTTTGAGGCTGGCGGTTAATGATGGTCATGTCCCCAGGACCCAGCCTGGGCCGCAGAGCCAGATCCTGTCTCCAAAAACATCAAAAACATCAGAATCACACACAGATTCTCAACTGCGCATGGTGTGTTCACAGGACAACTGGCTTTAGAGCCAGGAAAAATTGGATTGGGGGAAGAAATGTCCCCAGGTGAGGGATGTGGCCCGGGTCTTTCTTGGAAGTAGTTCCTTTTTGCCGAGTTGGAGGGCCAACCTGCCTGGGGCACATTTCTCACATCAAAGAGGAGAGCAGGCAGGAACCCGGCCAGGGAGCCTTGGAAACCCCTGCACTAAAGTGGTGGCAGCTCTTGGGTGGGGTTTGAGCTGGAAGGTGCCAAGCTTCTTGGACCCTCACATGTGGGGGAAGGTAGGAAGAACTGAGGACAGAATGTTTGTAGGAGTATGTATTTCTTTCTTTCCCCCTTTCTTTCTTTCTTTCTTTCTTTCTTTCTTTCTTTCTTTCTTTCTTTCTTTCTTTCTTCCTTTCTTCCTTCCTTCCTTCCTTCCTTTCCTTTCCTTTCTTTCTCTCCTTTCTTTCTTTCCTTTCTTTCTTTCCTTTCTTTCTTTCTTTTCCTTCATCACTAGGTTTCCCAGGCTGTTTGCAAACAGCTCAACTCAGGCCATCCTCTCAACCCAGGTCTCCCAAACTACTGGGATCACAGGCTTGGCATTTGGTCAATATGCTGGTCTTCCAGCCTGGTTTTGAATCTGGGCCAGAGAGGATCCTCCCTCCGAGGCCTGCCCTCACCCAAGGTTTTCTGTGTTTTGCTTGGGGGTGCAGTGGGTGCTTGCTATGTTGTCCATTCTGGTCTTGAGTTCCCGTGTTCTGGTCATCTTCCCGTCTTGGCCTCCCAGAGTGCCGAGGAGATATGCATGACTTACCCCACTGACCCCACTCACCCAAAGGTTTGAGAGTGTCATCCTCCCTTTCCCAGAGGCATGCCCTGGGAGGAGCCAGCGTGTCCACCATGGGGAACGAGGAGAGTGGAGGGGTGGGTGCCCTATGGAAGACATACACCTGCACCAGGTGTTCCCCTGGGGAGGACTCTACAGGTTACTCCAGCCAACCTCTCCAACGTCCCAGGTCATTGTACAGAGGAGGCCTCACCTTGGGACACTGAGAGGGGTTTGGAGGCCGGTCCCAGTGGCTCATGCCTGTAATTCTCATGCTCTAGGAGGCCAAGGTGAGAGGATGGCCTGAGACTCCATGTTTGAGACCAGCCCGGGGACCTTGGAGAGACCTCGTCTCTAAAAGAAACCAAAAAATGAACCAAGTGTGGTGGCTCACGTTTGTCATTCTGGACACTCAGGGGCCATTGCCAGAGCATTGTCTGAGCCAGGCAGGTGGAATCCGTGGTAGCCACATGCATGCCCCTGTTCTCCAGCCTAGGCAACAGAGCAGGATTCTGACAACAAATAATAATAATCACCATCACCATGACCACCACCACCCCTGCCATCAAGTGCAAGGATTCAGCCTCAGGGATGGGGGAAGAAAAGACACTTTCCAGCCTGTCATTCATGGGAGCTTTCAAAGGTGGCCACCGGGCTTCTCCATCCTGTGCCTTTGGCCACACAGCCCAGAAGGTCTTCCTACAGCCTCCACACTCGTGCCCCATGGCAAAGACACCTGTGAGTTCGTGGAACAGACTGACCAAACATAGGAGGTGGTGAGGCACAGAGTGATCCATGCTGTCCAGCAGCACCATGGCCAGCCCATGTTCTGGTCGCCCTGTCTGCCAACTTCAGGCAGGGGAAGGGCCCCTTCCTCTCCACACTCAAGCCCCATAGCAAAGACATGGGTGAGCTTGTTGTGAGCTGGCCTTGGAGGTCCACCTGATTGACAGGGTCCTGGTGGGCCAAAGACCCCAGGCCGCAGGTTGAGTCCAGGAAGCTGAGGCCCTTTTGTCTTCCACCTTTGCTGTTTGATGCAGCTGAAGAAATTCTGTGCAGGCGTGGAAGAAGAAATTGGCATGTTTATGTGAAGTACTCACACCTAACCTGAGAATGTCATGGTTCATTTTCCCATTTTCCCACTATGCCGCTTGGCCTTTTCTAACATATGCAAGTGTTAAACTCTGAAGCACATCAAGAATACTTTCTTTCACTTGGTTATAAGTTACTAGATATCGCTTGAATAAAAAATGATGTTAGTATATTCACTCATTTGATTTAGAATTATGCAGGTTAGTGTTTAGACATAAGGTTTTTTAGAAGCACAAGTTTATAGTAAGTTCATTATGAATTCATTATAAGTTCCAACACTTATCTGGGAGTTATGTAGGTGATTTATAACACTGTTTTCACTGACTTAGGATAAAGATTAATCGTTAAGGTTTTTACTTAATTCAATAGTTAAAACTCTATGTTAACATGTATAGAGTGGGTTTTCACTGAACTCATAATATACTAATCAGACACTTTTATGATAACTTAGCTAAAGACAGAAAGCAACTTTGGGGGTTTGGGAAACATTATTAAAAGCTTTTTTTGAGTTTTCTTTAGAAATAAACACTGCAAGATAAGAGAAAAGTAACGAAGACACCTGGACAAGAAAGGCGATTACAACACTTTGAAGGTCGTAAAAGCCCAAAAGAAGATAAAAACTGCTACATGAAGAACTGTGCACCTGGGAACTTTCTTGAAACATTTCAAGGACTGTAATTCGGGGCTTTGAACTAAAACTATCATTTTTGGCTTTATGATAAAGACTCATTAACTGAAAGTAGATAGTATTTTTGGCTTATTCGTTTCTTCTAAAGACCACTAGATGGTAAGAACTTTTAAAACATATGTACGTGAAGGAATTTTCTTTGTCTTGTCCCTTTACAAATGGTATAAAAGCTCTGTGTTAACTAACATTAAATTGTCATCTGCTCAGGAAGCAGGTGTCCGAGTATAAGATTTTCGTCTTTCACCTATCCGTCTCTCCTTCAGGAGATCTCACGACCCAGCAAAGGGGTTGGACCCCTTCATTAGCTCATAGAGCACAGTGCCCTGAGTTATGGCAGCCATTTGGCATAGAGTCATCAAGGAGGTATGACAACACTGCAGCCAGCCCAGGTTCTGGTCGCCCAGTGTGCCTCTTCGGGTGGTGGGAAGGTCCTTTCTCTCCCGATCATTTCATCATTCCATGCACACGTGGACCTTTCCCTGGGGAGCCATGGATGCCCTTCATGACACATGTTGGAGGCCTCTTTTTTGTTGCTGCAGTGTCCATTGGACATACTGGGATGCTGCAGCATGATTGTCGCTTCCTGGGCCTCGACCTGTGGAGATCAGGTGGTACTCCATCTTTGGCCCCTGAGCATCCTTGACTCCGGGGGCCACCACGACGGACTCGATTTTGGGGCCCTCTTGCTGAGATGAGGTCTGACCACATCACCTGGGCTGTTTTCTGACCCTGGATCTCATGCAGCCTCTCACCATGGCTTCCCAGAGCCTGGAGTTGATGGGCATGAGCCATGGTGCCCACCTGGAATCCCACTTCCTGTTTAGCAGGGGCAGTACAATGGCACACTCTGGGATGGAGGCCACCACATTCTGTGTAGCCAGGACCACAGGCGCCATGGTGTGCAACTCAAAGGTTTGCATTCTGGGGAGCAACAAGGCCTTGCTACGTGAGCCATGTTGGTCTCGAACTCCCGGACTCCAGAGTTCCCCCACCTCGGTCTTCCAAAGCCACAGCTCGATTTTCTGCCATGCCACCGTCTTTTGGGTACTCTACGCCCAGGCTGGCCTCCTTTCCCCATGATCTCTGTCTGTTCACAATGATCCCAAATCCATACACAAATGGATGCTCTTCTTTGCTTTCATTTTTTTGAGTTAGAGTCTCACTCCATCACCCAGGCAGGAGGGTGGTGGCTTGCTCCCGGACATGGTAGCCTCAGCCTGCCAGTCTCTAATAAGCCTTCCCCCTCCAGCCTTTCCCAGGAGATGGAATGCTGTCTTTCCATCATGTCTGGCTCATTTGTGATGGAGGGTAGAGATGAAGTCTCACTGAATTGCCCTGGCACATCTCAGACCCACGGGATCAGGCTGGCCAATGGCCTCAATCTCCCAATGTGCTGGGATGACGAGGCTGAAACCCCGAGTCCGGCCTCCCTCCTTCATTGAAAATGAACCAGAAGCCAGGCGTGGCAGCCCATACCTGGAATCCCAGTAGTATGGGACACAGATGCATGAGGATGCCTGGAGTCCAATAGCTCAAGGCCAGTCTGGGCCACACAGGGAGACCCCATATGCCTACACATCCAAACAGGGGTTCTGGGGTCATGGTGTCCATCATCTTGGTCACTCCGTAGGCTGAGGCGGGAGGATCACTGGAGCCTGAAATTTTGAGAATGACGGTGAATGACAGTCGTGTCCCCGGGTACCAGCCTGGGTCACATAGCCTAACCTTCTCTCCAAAAACATCAGAATCATACACAGATTCTGAACTGTATGCGGTGTGTTCAAGGGTGACTGGCTTTTGAGCCAGGAAAAATGGGATTGGGGAAAAAAATGTCCCCAGGTGAGGAATGTGTCCCGGGCCTTTCTTGATGGAAGGTCCTAGTTGCCGTGTCAGGGTGTCGGCCTGCCTGGGGCTATTTTCTCACCTTGAAGAGGAGAGCCATCACGAACATGGCCAGGGAGCTTCGGGAACTCCCACACCAAAGTGGGATCAGCCATTGAGGATGGTTGGAGCTTGAAGGTACTGAGCTTGGGGTACCCTCAAATGTGGGGGAGGAGTGGGGAAAGGACTGAGGTCAGAAGGTGTGCAAGAGAATGGATTTCTTTCTTTCCTTCTTTCTTTCCTTCTTTCTTTATTTTCTTTGCTGTCTAGGTTGCCCAGGCTGCTCTCAAACTGTCCAACTCTCACCATCCTCTTGACCTGGGGCCTTCCAAACTGCTGCAATTAGTGTTTTCATTTGGTCGACATCCTGGTCTTCCTGTCTGGTCTTGAACTCTGGGCCAGAGGTGCTCCTCCCACTGAGGCCAGCCCTCACCCAATGTTTTCTGGGTTTTGCTTGGGGTCGAGGTCGGGACTTGCTATGGTGTCCAACCTGGTCTTGAGCTAATGGGCTCTGACCATCTTCCCATTTCAGCCTCCCCAAGTGCTGAAGAGACATGTGTGAGTCGCCTGGCCATCTCCACCTCCCAAAGATTTGAGAGTCACCCCCTCCCTTTCCCCAAGGCAGGGCCTGGGGGAAAGAACCGGTCCACTCTGGAGAATGAGATGGGCAGAGGGGTGGGTGTCCTGGTGGATACACACCCCTGTGACAGTCACTCACCCCGGGGAGGGCTCAGCGGCAGACTCTGGCAGCTTTCTCAATGGTCCTGGGTCATCAGAAGGGAGCGGGCCTCAAGGTGGTGCCCCAAAAGGAGCGTGGAGGCTGGGCAAGAAGGCTCATGCCTGTCTTCCCAGTGCTCTAGGAGGCCAAGGTGAGAGGATTGCCTGAGTCCCTGGGTTGGAGACCAACCCAATTCATGGAAAAGACAGCCCTGAGCTAAGGTAGTTGTCGATAACAGAGCATTCTAGGCAGCCCAGCAATGCCACTGCCAGTCCAGGTTCCTGTCACCCTGTATGCCACCATTGGGTGGGAGGAGAGCCCCCACCTCTCCCGATCACCCATTTTCCCTCAGCCATGCAGACCTTTCCCTGGTGAGCTGTGGACGCTCATTGTGATGCTCCTGGGATACATCATTTTTGTTGCCAGATTCTCCGTCAGTCGGTCTGGTGTATGGTAGCATGATCATGGTTCCCAAGGCCTCGACCTGTGGGGCTCAGGTGGTCCTCCCCAGCCCTGGTTGTTAATTTATGGTCAGAGTCCCCAGGCATCAATAAGTTAAGAAACCAGTTATCTCGTTATCTGCCATTCTGGTAAGATAAGAGGGGCTATCAGTTGCCATAGCGTTTATACGGGAGTTTAAACAACCCAAAATATCAAGGGAGCATTCTGATTTTTTTAGTAAAGTAAAAAGTATGGGTGGAGAACTAGAACAACCTGAAAAAGAAAAATTTTGATTAATAACAGTTTTGAGTTGTGATGAAAACAAATGCGGCCTCCTAATATATAGGAATGATTGGTAAAAACAGTAATATTCTCAGCATCCCATGTAACAGGCTGGAACACTTGAGGGTTTGGGATATAAGCCCAGTAGGATATTTCCGAATAAACACAGCCCTCATGGCATGTTATAATTGCCAGCATACCAACAAAAACAGTAGAGGGAGTGAGATAATTGTATTGAGAATGAACCAGATCCTCTGCATTGTGGGTGAGTGCCTTGATATGCCCACATGTGGGCAGTCTGCACTGTCTAGTCCAAATAACTCACTGGTAATGTCTGGGTTGAAGATTGGGAGATGATGAATGATGTGATGTCTTTGGTCTATTTGGTGGAGGTGGAAGTGGTTGTTCAATGGTGAGATGTTTCAGCTTTGGCACTAACACCTCCTCTTCATCATCTACATCCAACTTAGAATGATTGCATTATTTATGTGTACTCTGTCTGTACCTCGATGGGGATGGGGGACTGGAAATGTCTAATTAGATAATCATGCACCCAGGTTAGGATAAGTCATAGGGAAAAACACAAATATATC
The DNA here is from genome assembly GCF_000164805.1 of Carlito syrichta. Classification (NCBI taxonomy): domain Eukaryota; kingdom Metazoa; phylum Chordata; class Mammalia; order Primates; family Tarsiidae; genus Carlito; species Carlito syrichta. Next base: position 5,169 of record NW_007224884.1, on the reverse strand, counting down.
CTCTCCCACATCTTAAAAGTACATGGTCCCTTTCCATTGACCTGTAAGAAGATCTTTCCATTTTGCCATTGGTTTAACAGTATTCTCAGGACTCCAATGTCTTATCATAGCTGAATGTCCTTGAGAGTCCAAACTGAGATGATTAATTACAAACATAGCATGATTTATGATATGATGGGGAGAACTGTATCTGAATTCCCCTTCCTGCAATTTAATTATATGAATATTTAACGTTTGATGGTCTCTGCACTATACCTTGATCTTGATGATTATACGGAATTCATGTAGAATGAGAGGTGCCAAACTGGGTACAAAACGACTGAAAAACTTTTGATACATAAGAGGAGCATTATCAGTTTTTAATTGTTCAGGAATACCCAGCTGTAAAAAAACAAAAGAATAATTGTTGAACTACTTCTTTATAGGCTTTCCCAGTCTGGGCAAGACTAAAATTACATGGGAAAATGTATCCACTGTCACATATAGAAATGACAATTTTCCAAAACTTTGGAAATGGGTAACATCAATTTGCCACAAAACATTAAGTTTTAGTCCTTAGGGTTAAGTTCTGAGGGGATGGGGTTATTAGAAGTAGGACATGATGCAAATTTTTTATGCTTTATCCAGCCGTTTCTCTTGGAATGTGAAATTGGTGCCTTAAAGCTGTAGCATTTTGGTGATGAATTTTATGGAATAGCTGAGCTTGAATGACTAAACAATCTATGGGGGGGGCACATGACCGATTTTGTAAAGGCATCTTCTAATTGATTATGTTGATGTAGAGGTCCAGAGAGTCCTGAATGAAATCTAATATGACCAATGGAAAATGGTTGGTTTCTAACAATTATTAGTTGCTGTAATTGGATAAGTAAATCAGGAACAGTTGTCGTATTAACAGGAATGGTGGTTGTTTAATATGATGAAAAAGTCATCTTATATAACAGGAATCAGTATAGAAAGACGATTTTTTCCTCTTGATTCAAGACGGTCACAAATCACAATCCCTCAACCTGGTGCCACTTGCCAGAGGTGGTTTGGTGCCAAGGGGTAAATTTAAATTATCTGGATATTTTTCTTCATGATACCTAGCTGCTGCTGCTTTCAAGTTTTCCTTGCCCTCAGGGCGTAGAGGATCATCATTAACAGGTGCAGTGTCTAACATTGCCTGGGAAGGAACATGAGTTAGTAAGGGAGTTCTTTCACCTGGTTCCTCTTTTACTTTAATGGGCATTTTATCAACCTTTTGTTGTGAATCTAAGACATCTCTAATTATATTCCATAATGTAAAAGAGTCTACGGGCACTCATCCGGACTGTGGAGAGTGTAATACACTTTCAATTTTTCCTCAAACTTTGTCCATTTTTCTAAATTAATTATGTCTTCTTCAGGGAACCAGGGACACTATTCTTGCACAAAACGTAGAAAACGAGATAAACGTGTAGAGAATCTCTAATTAGAAAGCATATGCATCAAAATATTTATGAACAATTTTCTTTCTTTAGATTCACTCTGGCCCATGATCATATCATGGCTCTAAAAGTGCACACACTTCCTAGCACTGCCTGTCTCTACAGAGGGGTCTGCAGCACTCTAGGTAAGGTTCTATCCATAGCGATTAATGTAAGGCTTACCTTTCAGGTTCCTGTTTGGGTCCCACTTGCTGGAGTCCAACTGCAGCAGGTCAGGGTTTCCTGAAGGAGGAACGTCATTGGCGTAGGTGAAAACTTGGACACTGACTCTGGTGTTATGTAATACAGATGCTGATTTATTTTTCTTTTCAAGTTCTTTTTATACTTTCAGTTACATACAGTTTGGCCTTCAAACCCACATGTATTTATTTTGTTTTTATCATTGTTCTAACCAGGATGAAACAGTGTCTGTCTTCCCTCAAATTTGTTGCAATGTATTCACTAATAGAATGTAATTTTTCAAAATGAGTTTTCTGTAACTTTTAACCCTTAGCATCTAAACTTTTGACACCTTAATGTCTAACTTATTATTTCCTAATATTTTATTTTTTCAAAATACTATTGCAAAGCCTTTTCTACTAGTTCAACCTTTCTATAATAATCATCTACTATAAAAAGCAAAAAGTTTGTGTATACTGCAAATTATAGGGCCATTCATCTGTTTTCTTGCATAAATGGCAACACCTAATATTAAAATGCTCGTAATCATCACGTTTTTCGTTATGCAAAAATTACCTATATAACACTTCACTTTTAGCAAAATAAAAACAATATCCCCAAAGCACCTAATTAGCAACCAACTTAAAAAACTAAAACTAATAAGCCTATTACGATGCCAAAGATGATGTTTATATAAACAAACCACCTCTGGCAAGTGGCACCAGGTTGAGGGATTGTGATTTGTGACCGTCTTGAATCAAGAGGAAAAAATCGTCTTTCTATACTGATTCCTGTTATATAAGATGACTTTTTCATCATATTAAACAACCACCATTCCTGTTAATACGACAACTGTTCCTGATTTACTTATCCAATTACAGCAACTAATAATTGTTAGAAACCAACCATTTTCCATTGGTCATATTAGATTTCATTCAGGACTCTCTGGACCTCTACATCAACATAATCAATTAGAAGATGCCTTGACAAAATCGGTAATGTGCCCCCCCCATAGATTGTTTAGTCATTCAAGCTCAGCTATTCCATAAAATTCATCACCAAAATGCTACAGCTTTAAGGCAGAAAAATTTCCATTTCACTAATTACTTTTTTCTACTAATAGATTCTTTGAATGAACTATT
>NW_007224884.1:0-1110 GCF_000164805.1 Carlito syrichta | reverse complement strand
GGCTATACCACACAGGGCTTCTGATAAGCCAGAATGACAGCCATGCAGCAACACACCTGGGTCATTTGTAATGGAGGGTGTAGAGACGAGTTCTCGCAGAGTTACCCGGGCTTGTCTTGGACTCATGGGCTCTGGTCAGCTGCTGGCCTCAGTCTTCCAAAGCACTGGGATGACAAGGTTGAGCCCCCAAGCCGGTCTCCATCCTTCGTCGAAAACAAACCAGAAGGTCAGGCGTGGCAGCTGACGGCTGGAATCCCAGTGTTCTGGGAGTCCCAATAAGGAGGATGGCTGTAGTCCAGGAGCTCCAGGCCAGGCTGGGTCATGCAGGGATAACCCGTTTCTGCATCTATCCAAACTGGGGGTCTGGGGTCATGGTGCCCGTCATCCCAGACACTCCAGAGACTGAGGCTGGAGGATCATCGGAGCCCATGATTTTTAGGCTGGCAGTGAATGATGGTCGTGTCCCTGGACAGAATATGAGACAGAAATATGGGACTTGAGGGGAAGAAATATTGCCAGGTGAGGGATGTGTCCCTGGCCTTTTTTGGCAGAAGGTCCTCATTGCCAAGTAGGAGGCCCGGCCCACCTGGGACACATTTCTCACCTCAGAGAGAACTGGCAGGAACCTGGTCAGGGAGCCTCTGGAACTCTCACACCAAAGCAGGAGCAGCCATTGGGCTGGGTTGGGCTGGAAGGTGCCGAGCTTGCAGGACCCTTGTATGTGGGGGAGATGGTTGGAGGAAGGACTGAGGGCAGAAGGTTTAAAGGTGAATGAATTTCTTTGTTGACTCAGAATTTCTTCCTTCCTTCCTTCCTTCCTTCCTTCCTTCCTTCCTTCCTTCCTTCCTTCCTTCCTTCCTTTCTTTCTTTCATTTCTTTATTTCTGTATTTCTTTTCCTCTCTCTCTCTCTTTGTTTCTGCACTAGGTAGCCCTGGCTGCTCTTAAATCACCCAAGTCAAGCCTTCCTCTTGGCCCCAGCCTCCCAATCTGCTGCAGTCACAGGCTTTCTAATTGGTTGACACCCTGGTCTTCTTGCCTGGTCTTGAACTCTGGGCCCGAGGCCATTCTCCTGCCAAGGCCTGCCCTCATGCATGGTATTTTGGGTTTGG
>NW_007224883.1:0-818 GCF_000164805.1 Carlito syrichta | reverse complement strand
GTGTGAGAGTTCCAGAGGCTCCCTGACCAGGTTCCTGCCAGTTCTCTCTGAGGTGAGAAATGTGTCCCAGGTGGGCCGGGCCTCCTACTTGGCAATGAGGACCTTCTGCCAAAAAAGGCCAGGGACACATCCCTCACCTGGCAATATTTCTTCCCCTCAAGTCCCATATTTCTGTCTCATATTCTGTCCAGGGACACGACCATCATTCACTGCCAGCCTAAAAATCATGGGCTCCGATGATCCTCCAGCCTCAGTCTCTGGAGTGTCTGGGATGACGGGCACCATGACCCCAGACCCCCAGTTTGGATAGATGCAGAAACGGGTTATCCCTGCATGACCCAGCCTGGCCTGGAGCTCCTGGACTACAGCCATCCTCCTTATTGGGACTCCCAGAACACTGGGATTCCAGCCGTCAGCTGCCACGCCTGACCTTCTGGTTTGTTTTCGACGAAGGATGGAGACCGGCTTGGGGGCTCAACCTTGTCATCCCAGTGCTTTGGAAGACTGAGGCCAGCAGCTGACCAGAGCCCATGAGTCCAAGACAAGCCCGGGTAACTCTGCGAGAACTCGTCTCTACACCCTCCATTACAAATGACCCAGGTGTGTTGCTGCATGGCTGTCATTCTGGCTTATCAGAAGCCCTGTGTGGTATAGCCCGCCAGAGACTGGTGGGCCGATGTTGCACTGGACGGGAGCAAGTCACCACACTCCAGCCTGGGTGAAAGAGTGAGAATCCGACTCAAAAATTAAATAAAATGAAATGAAAGAAAAGAAGAGCATCCATTTGTGTATGGAGTTGGGTTCATCGTGAACAGAGA
>NW_007224882.1:0-342 GCF_000164805.1 Carlito syrichta | reverse complement strand
CACACCCGACCTCCAAACCCCTCTTGGGACACCACTGTGAGGCCCGCTCCCTTCTGATACCCGGTGTTGGAAGCAAGCCTCAGAGATCTTCACGATGACAGGTTCCAGAAGGCCGAAAACCCCAGGTTGCAGGGCAACTGTGAGCAGCTGTCAGCCCTGCTTTTTTCTACTCATCTTGTTATATTAGCCCTCAGTATCCGGAGAGTTGGGAGATGCAAAAACAATAGTTCATTCAAAGAATCTATTAGTAGAAAAAAGTAATTAGTGAAATGGAAATTTTTCTGCCTTAAAGCTGTAGCATTTTGGTGATGAATTTTATGGAATAGCTGAGCTTGAATGACT
>NW_007224881.1:0-770 GCF_000164805.1 Carlito syrichta | reverse complement strand
TAACAGGAATCAGTATAGAAAGACGATTTTTTCCTCTGATTCAAGACGGTCACAAATCACAATCCCTCAACCTGGTGCCACTTGCCAGAGGTGGTTTGTTTATATAAACATCATCTTTGGCATCGTAATAGGCTTATTAGTTTTAGTTTTTTAAGTTGGTTGCTAATTAGGAGCTTTGGGGATATTGTTTTCATTTTGCTAAAAGTGAAGTGTTATATAGGTAATTTTTGCATAACGAAAAACGTGATGATTACGAGCATTTTAATATTAGGTGTTGCCATTTATGCAAGAAAACAGATGAATGGCCCTATAATTTGCAGTATACACAAACTTTTTGCTTTTTATAGTAGATGATTATTATAGAAAGGTTGAACTAGTAGAAAAGGCTTTGCAATAGTATTTTGAAAAAATAAAATATTAGGAAATAATAAGTTAGACATTAAGGTGTCAAAAGTTTAGATGCTAAGGGTTAAAAGTTACAGAAAACTCATTTTGAAAAATTACATTCTATTAGTGAATACATTGCAACAAATTTGAGGGAAGACAGACACTGTTTCATCCTGGTTAGAACAATGATAAAAACAAAATAAATACATGTGGGTTTGAAGGCCAAACTGTATGTAACTGAAAGTATAAAAAGAACTTGAAAAGAAAAATAAATCAGCATCTGTATTACATAACACCAGAGTCAGTGTCCAAGTTTTCACCTACGCCAATGACGTTCCTCCTTCAGGAAACCCTGACCTGCTGCAGTTGGACTCCAGCAAGTG
>NW_007224880.1:0-808 GCF_000164805.1 Carlito syrichta | reverse complement strand
ATAGTATTTTGAAAAAATAAAATATTAGGAAATAATAAGTAAGACATTAAGTTGTCAAAAGTTTAGATGCTAAGGGTTAAAAGTTACAGAAAACTCATTTTGAAAAATTACATTCTATTAGTGAATACATTGCAACAAATTTGAGGGAAGACAGACACTGTTTCATCCTGGTTAGAACAATGATAAAAACAAAATAAATACATGTGGGTTTGAAGGCCAAACTGTATATAACTGAAAGTATAAAAAGAACTTGAAAAGAAAAATAAATCAGCATCTGTATTACATAACACCAGAGTCAGTGTCCAAGTTTTCACCTACGCCAATGACGTTCCTCCTTCAGGAAACCCTGACCTGCTGCAGTTGGACTCCAGCAAGTGGGACCCAAACAGGAACCTGAAAGGTAAGCCTTACATTAATCGCTATGGATAGAACCTTACCTAGAGTGCTGCAGACCCCTCTGTAGAGACAGGCAGTGCTAGGAAGTGTGTGCACTTTTAGAGCCATGATATGATCATGGGCCAGAGTGAATCTAAAGAAAGAAAATTGTTCATAAATATTTTGATGCATATGCTTTCTAATTAGAGATTCTCTACACGTTTATCTCGTTTTCTACGTTTTGTGCAAGAATAGTGTCCCTGGTTCCCTGAAGAAGACATAATTAATTTAGAAAAATGGACAAAGTTTGAGGAAAAATTGAAAGTGTATTACACTCTCCACAGTCCGGATGAGTGCCCGTAGACTCTTTTACATTATGGAATATAATTAGAGATGTCTTAGATTCACAACAAAAGGTTGATAAATGCCCATT
>NW_007224879.1:0-725 GCF_000164805.1 Carlito syrichta | reverse complement strand
CAGTTCTCCCCATCATATCATAAATCATGCTATGTTTGTAATTAATCATCTCAGTTTGGACTCTCAAGGACATTCAGCTATGATAAGACATTGGAGTCCTGAGAATACTGTTAAACCAATGGCAAAATGGAAAGATCTTCTTACAGGTCAATGGAAAGGGACCATGTACTTTTAAGATGTGGGAGAGGATATATTTGTGTTTTTCCCTATGACTTATCCTAACCTGGGTGCATGATTATCTAATTAGACATTTCCAGTCCCCCATCCCCATCGAGGTACAGACAGAGTACACATAAATAATGCAATCATTCTAAGTTGGATGTAGATGATGAAGAGGAGGTGTTAGTGCCAAAGGTGAAACATCTCACCATTGAACAACCACTTCCACCTCCACCAAATAGACCAAAGACATCACATCATTCATCATCTCCCAATCTTCAACCCAGACATTACCAGTGAGTTATTTGGACTAGACAGTGCAGACTGCCCACATGTGGGCATATCAAGGCACTCACCCACAATGCAGAGGATCTGGTTCATTCTCAATACAATTATCTCACTCCCTCTACTGTTTTTGTTGGTATGCTGGCAATTATAACATGCCATGAGGGCTGTGTTTATTCGGAAATATCCTACTGGGCTTATATCCCAAACCCTCAAGTGTTCCAGCCTGTTACATGGGATGCTGAGAATATTACTGTTTTTACCAATCATTCCTATATATT
>NW_007224878.1:0-790 GCF_000164805.1 Carlito syrichta | reverse complement strand
TTCAGAGTTTAACACTTGCATATGTTAGAAAAGGCCAAGCGGCATAGTGGGAAAATGGGAAAATGAACCATGACATTCTCAGGTTAGGTGTGAGTACTTCACATAAACATGCCAATTTCTTCTTCCACGCGTGCACAGAATTTCTTCAGCTGCATCAAACAGCAAAGGTGGAAGACAAAAGGGCCTCAGCTTCCTGGACTCAACCTGCGGCCTGGGGTCTTTGGCCCACCAGGACCCTGTCAATCAGGTGGACCTCCAAGGCCAGCTCACAACAAGCTCACCCATGTCTTTGCTATGGGGCTTGAGTGTGGAGAGGAAGGGGCCCTTCCCCTGCCTGAAGTTGGCAGACAGGGCGACCAGAACATGGGCTGGCCATGGTGCTGCTGGACAGCATGGATCACTCTGTGCCTCACCACCTCCTATGTTTGGTCAGTCTGTTCCACGAACTCACAGGTGTCTTTGCCATGGGGCACGAGTGTGGAGGCTGTAGGAAGACCTTCTGGGCTGTGTGGCCAAAGGCACAGGATGGAGAAGCCCGGTGGCCACCTTTGAAAGCTCCCATGAATGACAGGCTGGAAAGTGTCTTTTCTTCCCCCATCCCTGAGGCTGAATCCTTGCACTTGATGGCAGGGGTGGTGGTGGTCATGGTGATGGTGATTATTATTATTTGTTGTCAGAATCCTGCTCTGTTGCCTAGGCTGGAGAACAGGGGCATGCATGTGGCTACCACGGATTCCACCTGCCTGGCTCAGACAATGCTCTGGCAATGGCCCCTGAGTGTCCAGAATGG
>NW_007224877.1:0-931 GCF_000164805.1 Carlito syrichta | reverse complement strand
TTAAAATATTAGAGAAGTTTCACATCATTGAGATTAATAGCTATCTCCCAAATTTGAAAAATTTGAAAACGATATTTTGTGCAGTTTTTTTTTTTTCAAGTAAGGTTATATATACACACTTTTTAGTAACATTCTCACTGTGCCTTTTTCCATCACACCCAATTGATGGAATGGTTTTATGTCACTCCTATCAAAATGTTCTGCTACCCTATTTCTTTCGTCTTTTAAGTCATTTCTCTTGGTGTCTTCAAAACATTTTCTTTCTTTCTTTCCCTTCCACCCACCCTTCCTCCCTACTTTCCTTCCCTTCATCCATCACTACTAAAACAGACTCTAGAGATTCAAAGATTTTTAAAAATGCGATTTCTGCTTAATAAGAATTTCAAGTCTAGTGGAAGAGAGCAGCAAATAAATTGTTACTCCACAATTTGATAAGAACTACAGTGGATATCTGTATAAAATACACTAGCCCAACTGTGTTTTCCCCTGTGCTTTTTCTGATTACTTTTATTCCCTTGGATTACTTTTATTCCCTTGATCTGTCTGAATCCAAGGCAAAATATAGAATTCTTGTTTAAACAGTGAAGTCTGTGGTTCTAAAATGGAAATGAGACCGCGGACTCAGGCTACTGACTTACTTGTGAGTTTATATGTAACCTCTGAGCCATAAACTTAGCATTCTATCAGTCTCCTGATATTTTTGAGTAGCCACAATATTTTAAAAATATAATTAAATCTGAATTTGGATTGAGCAGAATTTTTTTCTTTCATTTCTATTTTCTGTGGCCACTAAATTGAAATTATAACCACTATAAATGTGTTTATCGTTAAATATGTATTTAGGAATTTAAACTGTTTCAAAGCAAAGATGTGATGGTCCAATGTAATTAATTGTTATTTTCACTGAGTGTGTGTGTGTGTGTGTGTGTGT
>NW_007224876.1:0-4768 GCF_000164805.1 Carlito syrichta | reverse complement strand
AGCAGGGGGAACCTTTGTGGTCTCATAGTAATTAGCCACTCAACTTTTTCACTAATAAGCAAACAACAAATATTGTATTTATTGACAATGACTATATATTCATAAGTAATTTCAGATGTATTAAACACACACACAGACATTCTAAACATTAAAAGTGTAATTTTCTCTATCAGGAACACTAGCTATTATCTACCTTTGGAAAGTATTTAAAGGCATTTGTATGCAGACATTGTCAATGTACATAATTTGCTTTGTCTGAATTACAGATTGGGAGTTATTTATTAAAATACTTTCTCATTAAGTGATTAGGGTGAAGGGTGAAGCATATGGGGACGGTCTCTTATTCAATTTGAATATAGATAAAATGGGTCTAGTTTTGTATTTGCTATTCTTTAAAATGTAAGATCCTTTTTTCTACAAAAATTTACTTGTTAATTCTTTTTTCTTCTACTGAAAAGTAAAAAAATAAATAAATATGAGATTTTATAATGTTAAGAAGATTAATCTGTCTTCCAGACTCTGAAAGAAATGGAAAAATAAATTTAGCACTGTGATTAACATCCATATTTTAATGAATGCCATTTGCTGCTCTACCACAATTGCTCCTCAGCATCACAGTACATTAGGATGGCATGTGTTAATTTGCCAGCTGTTCTTACAATAATCTCTATTGTTTATGTTATGGTTGTAATAGATTAATATTTTAATCTTGCAAAAGGTTAATATTTTTCTAAAAGTGCTTAAACAATGAATGCTTAAATCTAAAAACCTGGAAGAAGTAGTAACATTTCTGAGATATACAATATTCTTTTCATTCTTTTTTTTGATTCATGGGGTATATATTTGTGTTTATTCCATGAGTATATTCTACAATGGTGAAGATTGGGCTTCTAGTGTACCCATCATCAACATATTGAACATTGTACCCAATAGGTAAGTTTTCAGCCCCCCACTACACATCACTTGGAACTTCCAGTGTTTAGTATTTCCTTCTGTATGTGCACGTGTATCCATTGTTTAGGTCCTGCTTATAAAAGAGAACATGCAATCTTGAATTTTCTGCTTCCTGAGTTAGTTTATTTATGATAATGGCCCTCAGTTGTATAAATGCTGCTGCAAAGGACATGATTTGGTTCTTGATTATGGCTGCATAGTATTCCATGGTAGACATGTACTACATTTTCTTTTTCCAGTCAACTTTTGATGGACGCTTAGGGTGGTTCCATGACATTCCTATTGTGAATAGTGCTGTCACTGGAACCCCACCATCTGACATCCACCTAACTTTTGAATTCCACTATATATGTATATTTGTATCAGAATCATGAACCCATACTCCAGTGGGAAACAACTTTATCAACTACAGCATTGTGCTTATATTCAGTGTCTGTGCCTCTAGATTCACAAAATTCATTTATTTGTAAAATTATTTAGAATCTCTTTTTGCTCTACCTTTCCGCCTATAGTAAGTTTGTTTCTCACATTTGTAAAACTATTAAATTGGGTTTTTAAAAGATAGCTCTACCTGAATAAATAAAATTTTTTTATGGTAAAGGGTAAAATAAGCAACATCAATGTAAATATGTTAAATGTACATGAGTTCTGGAAATTGACCAAAAATCACAAATATGCCAAAAAAAAAATACTTGTAAATGGAATAGGTTGAAAATTTGGAGAATAACAAATGCTAATACACTAGTATTACACTCCAAATAGTGAAATATACTCAAATTCCTAAATAACTAGTGAATTTCAAAAGAAAGTAAAACAGTATGTTATTAATGAACAGAGCATACATGCTACAAAAAGTGTAAAAGCCTTTTTGTGTGGAAAAGATAAAAGGACTATTCATATATATTACCGATGGAAATCAATCTGGCCACAAATTTTAAAATAAAAAAAAAGTAAGCATACTCTGCCTCCAACGAACTCTACTCCTGGAAATTCACCCCATAAAAAAATAAAAGTATTAGCATTTAAGGGTACATATACAAGAGTACATGTGTATCTCATTATTCTTTATATTGGAAAGAAAATGAAAAAATTGAATATTAATCAATAGGAGAATGATGGACTAAATTATGTTACATTGTAAAATTTAATAACAGACACATTTAAAAATGGTTTTCTATAGTACTGATTTCAAAAAAGAGCCGCAAAATGTTTAATAAAAAAATTAAGAAAAACAAGACATATCAAAGTTCTTATATTTTTTAAAAATAAAAAATATGATGAATATATATGTTTCACAAAAATTAAAAAATCATAAATATGATTTTTTATTAAGTATACTTTTGGTATTGAGGCAAGGGGTTATGAGGGGTGGGATCATTTTAGTGATGATAGAAAATTAAGGTGGAGAAATAGAGAAGAAAAATTACACGAAAAATCAATTAGTAAGGATCACATTTTTGCATATATATCAGATTATATAAGTTGTATACATATAAACCATTATATAAATTTTCTAAAGTAAATTATGTTAGAACCTCCTATTGCAGCATATATTTCAGATATTTAATTGATATATCAGATGATCATTTAAAGAAAATTACATATATAAGGATGTGAGTGTATATATTTCTACCCTCTATTATTTTTGTCAATATATAGTAACATCATTTCTTCATATTATTGATATGATATGGTAAAAACATCTACATAATGTATTTTAAAACCTGTGAGCTGTAAGGAAATATGCATATTGTAAATGTACAAGTGGAAAATATCAGTTTAATTTAAATTATAAGCTAAGACTAAAGAGCAACTGGAAAGTAATGAGCTATTAATTTTCACGTGACATTTTCTCAAAATGTAGGTTACATTAGAACAATTAACTTAATAGATGACTTTATTTTAAAATAAGATTTCAAAATTAACTAAAAGGTTTAATACTTTTATGATCTATAAAAGCTAGTCAGAAAGTTTTTTAAAATGATAAACTTGTTTCAATACAGTAGTGGATATATCTGCTTTTCCATATAAAAATGTATTCATGTACCATAAAATATTCTAAAGTACCCACATAGTAATATATATTCTCTTTTCTTTTGCATAAAGTACTTTCCAATTAGAATTCAATGAGTTTTTGTCTCTTAAAGTGTTCTCAACCTTTATAGAGTCTGGAATTTCACTGAAAATTAGTATATTTCTTTTTTTAATGAAAACTATTTATCTCAGGCAAATAGCATGTATTATCTGAAAAATAAAATATATTGCAATGACAAATCTCAGAAAATTAAAATACAGTTGTCCAAATATATGAAGTAAATTTTTATGCCTCTATGAGTGAACTGTGAGTAGGAAAGCTATTCTCACAATCAAGGCAACCAAAAAATATTTTTGACAATTTTATCCAACTGTGATTATACAGTCATAGAGAAGCCTGCTTTGTTCATTGTGTGTATAATTTTTTTTCAAATTGTACAGAAAAATATTATTTAAAATCACCAGTGAAACAATTCACTATGTAGTAGTGAATTGTTCAATATTTCAAAATTTCGTTGTATGGAATATCAATTTCTAGGTTTTTTAAAAAATCACCACACCTTCATACAGTTTGTACTAGTTTGCATTCCCATCAACAGTGTAGAAGTATTTCCTTTTCTACAAATCCTCTCCGGCATCTGTTGCTTTTTTTTTTTTTCGTTTTATTAATCATGGTCATTCTTACTGGAATTAGATGATATCTCCATTTGGTTTTGATTTGTATTTTTCTGATGATTGCTGACACTGAGCATTTTTCATGTATCTGTTGGCTCTTCACATGACTTCTTTTGAGACCTGTCTATTCACTGTATCAAAGAACTGAACACCACATGTTCTCAGTCATACGTGGCTCCTGAACATTTAACACAATACTACAAGAGAGGGATGGGTGGCAGTGGGACACTGCGGGAGGGGAGGGACGGATAACATCACTAAGGGTACCTGATCCTAAACCAGGGGAAATGAGGACCAGCTGGAGGTCTAAACTTCATCTGCATGTAGACCACTTACATACCTAATCCTGACTTGTACTGCACATCTTTATAATAGAACAAAGTAAAAAAAATAAAATAAAAATTGAAGATAGACCTTGGAAAAGGAAAAGTTTAGAATATTATTGTTTTATGGGAAGTGTTTGCAATTTCCAATGCCCTCGCTATCGAGGCAGTCAATATGGTGTTGTCACTGGAAAAAACAGGGCACAAATAAGAGTATGCACAAGCCGAGCTTGGTGGCTCAGACTGTAATCCCGCGTTTTGGGAGGCTGGGGTGAGTGGGTTGCCTGAGCCCGTGGGTTCGAGACCCGCCTGGGCACTTGGCGAGACCTCATCTCTACAATAAATAAAAAAATTAGCTGGGCGTGGTAGCGCGTGCCTGTAGTTACAGTAACTTGGAAGGCCGAGGTGGAAGGATCACCGGAGCCCAGCAGGATGAGGCTGCGGTGACCGGGAGCAGCCACTGCACTCCAGTCTGGGTGACAGAGTGAGACTCCAACTCAAAACAGACACACAAAAACAAAACAAAACAAAACAAAACCAACAAAAAATAGAGTATGCACAAATGTCTCTGGTCATTCAGATTCAATATAAAGAAAAAAGTCGTTTTAGCTAAACAAAATAAGTACCCAGCATAAAACTGCTTTGCAGTCCCTTGGTTGTAAACTTCTGCCTAGTAACAACATATACTAATGTTTGCTTGGAATTGAGAAACAAAATAATTTTTTTGCTCTATGCATATATCTTCGCAAATTTCAGGAATTTGAAGTTTAGTGACAGTGTTT
>NW_007224875.1:0-5108 GCF_000164805.1 Carlito syrichta | reverse complement strand
AGCAGGGGGAACCTTTGTGGTCTCATAGTAATTAGCCACTCAACTTTTTCACTAATAAGCAAACAACAAATATTGTATTTATTGACAATGACTATATATTCATAAGTAATTTCAGATGTATTAAACACACACACAGACATTCTAAACATTAAAAGTGTAATTTTCTCTATCAGGAACACTAGCTATTATCTACCTTTGGAAAGTATTTAAAGGCATTTGTATGCAGACATTGTCAATGTACATAATTTGCTTTGTCTGAATTACAGATTGGGAGTTATTTATTAAAATACTTTCTCATTAAGTGATTAGGGTGAAGGGTGAAGCATATGGGGACGGTCTCTTATTCAATTTGAATATAGATAAAATGGGTCTAGTTTTGTATTTGCTATTCTTTAAAATGTAAGATCCTTTTTTCTACAAAAATTTACTTGTTAATTCTTTTTTCTTCTACTGAAAAGTAAAAAAATAAATAAATATGAGATTTTATAATGTTAAGAAGATTAATCTGTCTTCCAGACTCTGAAAGAAATGGAAAAATAAATTTAGCACTGTGATTAACATCCATATTTTAATGAATGCCATTTGCTGCTCTACCACAATTGCTCCTCAGCATCACAGTACATTAGGATGGCATGTGTTAATTTGCCAGCTGTTCTTACAATAATCTCTATTGTTTATGTTATGGTTGTAATAGATTAATATTTTAATCTTGCAAAAGGTTAATATTTTTCTAAAAGTGCTTAAACAATGAATGCTTAAATCTAAAAACCTGGAAGAAGTAGTAACATTTCTGAGATATACAATATTCTTTTCATTCTTTTTTTTGATTCATGGGGTATATATTTGTGTTTATTCCATGAGTATATTCTACAATGGTGAAGATTGGGCTTCTAGTGTACCCATCATCAACATATTGAACATTGTACCCAATAGGTAAGTTTTCAGCCCCCCACTACACATCACTTGGAACTTCCAGTGTTTAGTATTTCCTTCTGTATGTGCACGTGTATCCATTGTTTAGGTCCTGCTTATAAAAGAGAACATGCAATCTTGAATTTTCTGCTTCCTGAGTTAGTTTATTTATGATAATGGCCCTCAGTTGTATAAATGCTGCTGCAAAGGACATGATTTGGTTCTTGATTATGGCTGCATAGTATTCCATGGTAGACATGTACTACATTTTCTTTTTCCAGTCAACTTTTGATGGACGCTTAGGGTGGTTCCATGACATTCCTATTGTGAATAGTGCTGTCACTGGAACCCCACCATCTGACATCCACCTAACTTTTGAATTCCACTATATATGTATATTTGTATCAGAATCATGAACCCATACTCCAGTGGGAAACAACTTTATCAACTACAGCATTGTGCTTATATTCAGTGTCTGTGCCTCTAGATTCACAAAATTCATTTATTTGTAAAATTATTTAGAATCTCTTTTTGCTCTACCTTTCCGCCTATAGTAAGTTTGTTTCTCACATTTGTAAAACTATTAAATTGGGTTTTTAAAAGATAGCTCTACCTGAATAAATAAAATTTTTTTATGGTAAAGGGTAAAATAAGCAACATCAATGTAAATATGTTAAATGTACATGAGTTCTGGAAATTGACCAAAAATCACAAATATGCCAAAAAAAAAATACTTGTAAATGGAATAGGTTGAAAATTTGGAGAATAACAAATGCTAATACACTAGTATTACACTCCAAATAGTGAAATATACTCAAATTCCTAAATAACTAGTGAATTTCAAAAGAAAGTAAAACAGTATGTTATTAATGAACAGAGCATACATGCTACAAAAAGTGTAAAAGCCTTTTTGTGTGGAAAAGATAAAAGGACTATTCATATATATTACCGATGGAAATCAATCTGGCCACAAATTTTAAAATAAAAAAAAAGTAAGCATACTCTGCCTCCAACGAACTCTACTCCTGGAAATTCACCCCATAAAAAAATAAAAGTATTAGCATTTAAGGGTACATATACAAGAGTACATGTGTATCTCATTATTCTTTATATTGGAAAGAAAATGAAAAAATTGAATATTAATCAATAGGAGAATGATGGACTAAATTATGTTACATTGTAAAATTTAATAACAGACACATTTAAAAATGGTTTTCTATAGTACTGATTTCAAAAAAGAGCCGCAAAATGTTTAATAAAAAAATTAAGAAAAACAAGACATATCAAAGTTCTTATATTTTTTAAAAATAAAAAATATGATGAATATATATGTTTCACAAAAATTAAAAAATCATAAATATGATTTTTTATTAAGTATACTTTTGGTATTGAGGCAAGGGGTTATGAGGGGTGGGATCATTTTAGTGATGATAGAAAATTAAGGTGGAGAAATAGAGAAGAAAAATTACACGAAAAATCAATTAGTAAGGATCACATTTTTGCATATATATCAGATTATATAAGTTGTATACATATAAACCATTATATAAATTTTCTAAAGTAAATTATGTTAGAACCTCCTATTGCAGCATATATTTCAGATATTTAATTGATATATCAGATGATCATTTAAAGAAAATTACATATATAAGGATGTGAGTGTATATATTTCTACCCTCTATTATTTTTGTCAATATATAGTAACATCATTTCTTCATATTATTGATATGATATGGTAAAAACATCTACATAATGTATTTTAAAACCTGTGAGCTGTAAGGAAATATGCATATTGTAAATGTACAAGTGGAAAATATCAGTTTAATTTAAATTATAAGCTAAGACTAAAGAGCAACTGGAAAGTAATGAGCTATTAATTTTCACGTGACATTTTCTCAAAATGTAGGTTACATTAGAACAATTAACTTAATAGATGACTTTATTTTAAAATAAGATTTCAAAATTAACTAAAAGGTTTAATACTTTTATGATCTATAAAAGCTAGTCAGAAAGTTTTTTAAAATGATAAACTTGTTTCAATACAGTAGTGGATATATCTGCTTTTCCATATAAAAATGTATTCATGTACCATAAAATATTCTAAAGTACCCACATAGTAATATATATTCTCTTTTCTTTTGCATAAAGTACTTTCCAATTAGAATTCAATGAGTTTTTGTCTCTTAAAGTGTTCTCAACCTTTATAGAGTCTGGAATTTCACTGAAAATTAGTATATTTCTTTTTTTAATGAAAACTATTTATCTCAGGCAAATAGCATGTATTATCTGAAAAATAAAATATATTGCAATGACAAATCTCAGAAAATTAAAATACAGTTGTCCAAATATATGAAGTAAATTTTTATGCCTCTATGAGTGAACTGTGAGTAGGAAAGCTATTCTCACAATCAAGGCAACCAAAAAATATTTTTGACAATTTTATCCAACTGTGATTATACAGTCATAGAGAAGCCTGCTTTGTTCATTGTGTGTATAATTTTTTTTCAAATTGTACAGAAAAATATTATTTAAAATCACCAGTGAAACAATTCACTATGTAGTAGTGAATTGTTCAATATTTCAAAATTTCGTTGTATGGAATATCAATTTCTAGGTTTTTTAAAAAATCACCACACCTTCATACAGTTTGTACTAGTTTGCATTCCCATCAACAGTGTAGAAGTATTTCCTTTTCTACAAATCCTCTCCGGCATCTGTTGCTTTTTTTTTTTTTCGTTTTATTAATCATGGTCATTCTTACTGGAATTAGATGATATCTCCATTTGGTTTTGATTTGTATTTTTCTGATGATTGCTGACACTGAGCATTTTTCATGTATCTGTTGGCTCTTCACATGACTTCTTTTGAGACCTGTCTATTCACTGTATCAAAGAACTGAACACCACATGTTCTCAGTCATACGTGGCTCCTGAACATTTAACACAATACTACAAGAGAGGGATGGGTGGCAGTGGGACACTGCGGGAGGGGAGGGACGGATAACATCACTAAGGGTACCTGATCCTAAACCAGGGGAAATGAGGACCAGCTGGAGGTCTAAACTTCATCTGCATGTAGACCACTTACATACCTAATCCTGACTTGTACTGCACATCTTTATAATAGAACAAAGTAAAAAAAATAAAATAAAAATTGAAGATAGACCTTGGAAAAGGAAAAGTTTAGAATATTATTGTTTTATGGGAAGTGTTTGCAATTTCCAATGCCCTCGCTATCGAGGCAGTCAATATGGTGTTGTCACTGGAAAAAACAGGGCACAAATAAGAGTATGCACAAGCCGAGCTTGGTGGCTCAGACTGTAATCCCGCGTTTTGGGAGGCTGGGGTGAGTGGGTTGCCTGAGCCCGTGGGTTCGAGACCCGCCTGGGCACTTGGCGAGACCTCATCTCTACAATAAATAAAAAAATTAGCTGGGCGTGGTAGCGCGTGCCTGTAGTTACAGTAACTTGGAAGGCCGAGGTGGAAGGATCACCGGAGCCCAGCAGGATGAGGCTGCGGTGACCGGGAGCAGCCACTGCACTCCAGTCTGGGTGACAGAGTGAGACTCCAACTCAAAACAGACACACAAAAACAAAACAAAACAAAACAAAACCAACAAAAAATAGAGTATGCACAAATGTCTCTGGTCATTCAGATTCAATATAAAGAAAAAAGTCGTTTTAGCTAAACAAAATAAGTACCCAGCATAAAACTGCTTTGCAGTCCCTTGGTTGTAAACTTCTGCCTAGTAACAACATATACTAATGTTTGCTTGGAATTGAGAAACAAAATAATTTTTTTGCTCTATGCATATATCTTCGCAAATTTCAGGAATTTGAAGTTTAGTGACAGTGTTTTTCACAGTGATATTTTCCAATGTGACATATTAATATAACCAGAAATCATGTATTATGACTAGTCAGCAGAAATAATCAGCAATCATTTAATATATTCACATAAAAAATGCATTTTGCCTTTTACTTCTAGCTGAGGTGAAATAGCAAAAACTAAATATACCTTCCCCTTAAAGAATAAAATACAGAGCATCAAACAATATTGATGTCATTGAAGACGGGAAGCAAATGAGTTGACCCTTGGGGTGCCCCAATTTATGGTCATGAGAGATCTTCCAAGATGCAGTTAAAGGATGGGAGGAACAGGCCAAACTCAGTGTTCTCAGTATTGAAGATGTAATCA
>NW_007224874.1:0-791 GCF_000164805.1 Carlito syrichta | reverse complement strand
CTAGCTGAGGTGAAATAGCAAAAACTAAATATACCTTCCCCTTAAAGAATAAAATACAGAGCATCAAACAATATTGATGTCATTGAAGACGGGAAGCAAATGAGTTGACCCTTGGGGTGCCCCAATTTATGGTCATGAGAGATCTTCCAAGATGCAGTTAAAGGATGGGAGGAACAGGCCAAACTCAGTGTTCTCAGTATTGAAGATGTAATCAGATTCTGGGGAGATCAAAGAGACTGAAACTCACAAGAGAAAATACTTCACAAGAGAATTATGCAACGAGAGACCTCTGAAGATCTGCAGCAGGTGCAATTCAATTTTTCAGGTGAGCAATGGTTGGCACCTATGTGAGAAAACATTCGTTCAAAATATTTGAGTTTAAAGTAGCTGGAATAGTGCTTGTTCCCATTAGACACTCCAAAATATATGATTTACAAAGTGTTGGGTACAGAGCACACAAGAGTCTTGCCTCAGGAATGGAGAATCCTTAGCATAAAAATTGATTTACTTCAGCTTAACAAATCCTAAAAACAAGACCCAAAAGAATCAACCTGTTTCCAAATAATGTAACTATGTCCTAAATTAAATTCAAAATATATTTAGAAATACAAAAATAACTCTTAAAACAGTAAAATTCACTGCACATGACAACCAATTAAGAATTATAGGCAACAGATTCCCAAAACAAACAACAACCAAAACTAAAAACTGAAAGTAGAACTTCCATATGATCCAGCTATCCCACTATTGGATATATATCTACAAGAAAAAAAATTCATATATTGAAAAGA
>NW_007224873.1:0-530 GCF_000164805.1 Carlito syrichta | reverse complement strand
TTAGACACTCCAAAATATATGATTTACAAAGTGTTGGGTACAGAGCACACAAGAGTCTTGCCTCAGGAATGGAGAATCCTTAGCATAAAAATTGATTTACTTCAGCTTAACAAATCCTAAAAACAAGACCTAAAAGAATCAACCTGTTTCCAAATAATGTAACTATGTCCTAAATTAAATTCAAAATATATTTAGAAATACAAAAATAACTCTTAAAACAGTAAAATTCACTGCACATGACAACCAATTAAGAATTATAGGCAACAGATTCCCAAAACAAACAACAACCAAAACTAAAAACTGAAAGTAGAACTTCCATATGATCCAGCTATCCCACTATTGGATATATATCTACAAGAAAAAAAATTCATATATTGAAAAGATGTCTGCACTCTCATGTTTATTGTAGCACTATTCACAGTAGTCAAGCTATAGAATCAATCTAAGTGTTCATCAATGAATGAATAGATATAGAAAATACTATATATATGTATATCTATCTATCTATCTATCTATCTATCTATCTATCT
>NW_007224872.1:0-771 GCF_000164805.1 Carlito syrichta | reverse complement strand
CAAGCCTTCTCAGAGTGCTGATCAGAGGCCTTTCCCTTTATTCTCCTAGGGATTGGTATCTCTCTCTCCCTCCTCTTTTATGTTATTTCTCTCTACTCTTTTACTGCATTCTTCTCATCTCATCTGGAATAATATTATGTGTTCTCTGAATGTGGTTATAGTAAATCTTTTGTAATTATAAGCTTATTAAAACAGCATTGGTTAATACAAACTGCAGAGAATAACTGTCCAGCAGTCCCTCTCTTCAAGAAGCCATGTTTCTTCTACTAAAATACAACACACTTTTTTAAAATTTAATTTAATTTTTTTTAAATTTTTTTTTATTATGAAGTTGTGGATTACAGTTAAGGGTTAGGTATACAATTGCGTTTCATTCAGGCACCCTGTTGATATGGGGTGTTTCCCATTCCCAGACAGATATTTGCTACTGTTAATCCCATCTCCCTCCCCCCACCATAGTTTCCCAGTACAGTCAGTCATTTTCGTATAGTATCGCATTGGATGTTTAAGGTCCATTATATGAGTGAGAACATGTGATACTCGGATCTTTGTTTCTGTGAGAGGTCACTCAGTATTATAGACTCTAGTTCCATCCAGGTTGCTGCGAAATTCATGATTTTGTTCTTTTTTATGGCTGCGTAGTATTCCATCATGTATACGTACCACATTTTTCTAATCCAGTCCTCTTTTGACGGGCAGCATGGCTGTTTCCAGGTTTTTGCTATTGTGAACATGCTGCAATAAAAAATGCGTGTGCAGGTATCCTTTTTT
>NW_007224871.1:0-1043 GCF_000164805.1 Carlito syrichta | reverse complement strand
AGATTCAGTGGACCTTAAGGAATAGACTAAGCAATTTTTCTGAAGGCCTCCATATTCTGAAGAGTAAAATAATTTGCTAATGCAGAACATGAGTCTCGATTCTGCTTAATTTGCCAATGAAGAGATTTCAGTATGCAAATGAAATACTAGTCTTTTGAATCTGGAGTTGACTATATAATTTCATTTCATTAATCATGTAAGTAACATTTAGAAGGCCATTCAAATGAATTAGTCTTGAATCCTCTGCAATTATAGTAATGAACAAAGATGGAAAATATTCAACTGAACACTCAATATTATTAATCAAAATATTATATAGATAAAAGCAGAAAAGTTTGGATTACTTGACATTAAATGCCTGGAGATCTCTGGAACTTTCCAGTCTCCCCAACATCCCATAGAGATTTATAAAAACTCAGAAAAATGTAAGATGTGCACACTTTGTAAAAAAAAAGTTTCGTCAATAATATACTTAATATACTTAATGATATCATCACTTTCAACCAAACAGAGTACTTGACAGTTGTGGAATGTATCAAGCACCTAATGAGTACATGCTATACAATAGGCCTCTGTTTTGGCAATACAATAATCAGCAAGATCCTGAAAGTTTTAATATTTTAGCTAGGCACCTTCAACCCAGGCACCTGAAAAGACTCAGACACCTTCAACATTATTTGACACTAAAAGATTTTAAAGACAGTATTATGTCATAATTGTAGTTGTGGCAATTACTTTATGAAGGCTTGGTAATTTTTTCAAATGAATACTTTTTGGGGGAAGCCATGCCAACATCACCCTCACCTACCTTGACCTTCAGTTTTACAGTTAATCTACTCATTGATCATGGGATTGATTATTAATGAACATAAACTTTGCCCCTTTGATCCTTCCCATTATAGACTTATACTGTTGGTTTTGTTTCTATTTGCTTCTTGCTCTTCCACCTATTCCAATATTGCCTACTTTTTGGTCTCACAGTACTCTTTTAAGCATATAGGTAGGTTCAGGTACTTTTTTTGTCTTGATATTCCTTCTTTAAA
>NW_007224870.1:0-2047 GCF_000164805.1 Carlito syrichta | reverse complement strand
ATGAGTACATGCTATACAATAGGCCTCTGTTTTGGCAATACAATAATCAGCAAGATCCTGAAAGTTTTAATATTTTAGCTAGGCACCTTCAACCCAGGCACCTGAAAAGACTCAGACACCTTCAACATTATTTGACACTAAAAGATTTTAAAGACAGTATTATGTCATAATTGTAGTTGTGGCAATTACTTTATGAAGGCTTGGTAATTTTTTCAAATGAATACTTTTTGGGGGAAGCCATGCCAACATCACCCTCACCTACCTTGACCTTCAGTTTTACAGTTAATCTACTCATTGATCATGGGATTGATTATTAATGAACATAAACTTTGCCCCTTTGATCCTTCCCATTATAGACTTATACTGTTGGTTTTGTTTCTATTTGCTTCTTGCTCTTCCACCTATTCCAATATTGCCTACTTTTTGGTCTCACAGTACTCTTTTAAGCATATAGGTAGGTTCAGGTACTTTTTTTGTCTTGATATTCCTTCTTTAAAATGGTTCCACCAATTGATCCAGACTCCAGGACTCTACTGTAGATAAGTATCATAGCTGAGACACTTCATAGCTTCTTTCCAAAGTATGCCTTTGGAGTATATGCAGAGATATTTAATTTTACAATGATGAAAACCCCATCTTAGTTTTACATGAATATCTTATTTCTGCTATAATTTGAATTTGTATTTTTTTCTGACAGTAAAATGACATAACTACTAAGTGTGAGAACATGAAACTAGATTTCTCAGATTCAGAAGGAGTTGCATTTCTGCACTTACTTGAAACAACCAAATGTTTCATTGACATCTGGGAGTGAAGCCAACAAACACATGTGGTCAGTTTCTTTATGACTAGAATGAGGGGATTTGGGTTAGACTATTTCTCAATTTCTTTCTAGTTTTAATTTTCAAAGACTCTTTGACTCTGATTCCTAGGGAAGATGGAACTATATTGATTTGAATTTCAAGAGAAACACATTATTTTCAGCCATGCAACTTTAGACTTAGAAGGAACTTAAAAATGATCAATTTTCATCCTTTTATTTTATAGACATAGAAAAGGAGATCTGAAGGGAAATGACTTGCTCAAAATCATACATCAATTGAGTGCAGTGCTGAACTTGGATTTGGGCTTCTTGACTTTATGCCACTGACTTTCCATTGTCCCAGGGAAGACAGCTTTGAAGAATACTTCTAAAAGCAAGTGCTTATAATTTTTTACAAAAGTAAATGCCCGAGCTTAAACCTGAGCCTTATTTTTTTATTTTGCATCTCATTTTTGCATCTCATTTTTTATTTTGCATCTCAGTGACTACATAGCCTTTGCTGGGAAAATACTCTTAAATCATCATGATGGTGCAGTAAATTTAACTTTAAATTTAAATCTGCTTTTTTTCTTCAGTATGTGTCTTTTAACTGAAGCATCATATTCAATATTTCAAATCAAGGAAACATTTTATCTTATATTACACCATTAAACTTTTTGAAGTTCAGGAATGCCTTTTAAAAGTGTTTTTAAAAAAATCTTAGTAAAGTACTAACACTCTCTAGACAATATTGATGGTTTTAATCAAAGAATGCCAAATATATGTTGAAGGGACTTCTTCAAACTCGCTTTTCTTGTCTCTCCTGAATTTTTAAGTGATCATAATTTGTTTCCATTTCTTCTGACATTTCCAGATAAGATCGGTCTAAAGAATTATGGAGAAAAGGGCACTTTGAATGTCTCAAGACATGTTCATTTTTACTTGGAATCATAAAAGTTGTAGCCACAGCCATCTTTGCATTTCCATTCCTTCCTCTCTAGCTACCATTTCTAGATTTAAAACCCTGGAAAAAGTACAATTTCACCAGCCATCACTAGTACCCAGTGTCAGCAGCTCATATAAAACCTGGGAAAATACAGTCAGGATTAAAGAAATCTGTAAAACTGTTAAATAAGGCCATAGCATGTAAAAGGCAATTCCTTTTACTGAGTACATAATTTATTAGGAAAGCTCTTTATTTGTAGAAAATCTGCTTGACACCTTATTCTTGACAACTGCTTATTT
>NW_007224869.1:0-758 GCF_000164805.1 Carlito syrichta | reverse complement strand
GTCTCACCAAGTTGCCCAGGCTGGTCTTGAACCCTTGAGCTCAGGCAATCCTCTTGCCTCTGCCTCCCAAAGTGCTGGGATTCCAGGTTTGAGCCACAGCGCCCGGCTCCTGTGGGTTATTTTAAATTAAGTCTTGTGGCATTTAAAAACTCATCACAATGGAAAAAAATCTAAAAAACACCAACAGAAACAAAACTTCCCTTTGACTATGAGAAGAGGGCAGAATAATTTAGTTGTGATTACAGAGATCTCTATGTGTGGTTATGAACATTCATCTAATCCTTTATTTAAAGAGTGATCTGCTCCCTCACAGGGATCAGCTGGGAATCCATAGCCCTCCAGCCGTACCAATGTTCTCCTACTGTTTGGGAGTTAAAAAATACCTTCTGGTGCCAATTTCCACTGAAGTATCATTAAATCTAAAATCGTGGCATTGCCAGTAGCATGAAGCTGAATATATCAACGAACGGATTACTCTGATATAATAAGTCTTGTGTATTCATTCACATGTTCCCTTTAAAAAATTCAATACGCTAGTTGTCAGTGAAAGTTTGAAATGAGAAACATCTGGAGCCGTAGACAATATTTCAGTGTGGTAGTTTCCTCCTGGCTTCAGGCTCCAGAGAAAATTCATTCTAGACCACGCAGGTAAGCCTGGATGACCAGAAGCAATTTCTTTCCATTATAAAGTGACAAGAACATTTGAAGAAAAATGTAAAAGGTCTATAGAAATTCATATCTACTTATCTATATACCTA
>NW_007224868.1:0-1783 GCF_000164805.1 Carlito syrichta | reverse complement strand
CTCTGTCGCCCAGACTGGAGTGCAGTGGCCGCTCCCGGCCACCGCAGCCTCCATCTGCTGCACTCCGGCGATCCTTCCACCTCAGCCTTCCGAGTAGCCGGAATTACAGGCGTGCAGTACCACGTCCAGCTAATTTTTTATTTATTGTAGAGATGAGGTCTCACCAAGTTGCCCCCGCGGGTCTCCAACTCGCGGGCTCAGGCAATCCAGAATCTATTTTCTTTCAGTTGTACAATTGAGGGTCCTGGCTTCTTGCTGGCTGTTATCTGAAGCCTGCTTTCAGTTCTTTGAGAACACCCTCACTTCTTTTTCATAGGGGCCTACCAACACAGCCAGTTTTTCAAAGTCAACTAAGAAACATCTTTAGAGTGAGTGTCTTAGCAAAACATAGTCTTAAATAATGTAATGTAATCATGGGAGTGACTTTCATCACCTTTCACATACTTTATTGGTTAGAAGGAAATCACAGTTGCCATTTGCACTCAAGGGAGAGGAGATTATGCAAGGGCATGAACACCAGGAGATGAGACTACTAAACCTATTACAACATAGTGTATATATACCACATCTTCATTATCCACTGATCAGTTGATAGGCATTCAGGTAGATTCTACATCTTTGCAATTGTGAATCATGCTTTGATAAACATGCAGGTGCAAGTGTCTTTGCAATATAATGAATGTTCCTTTGGGTCAATCCCTAGTACAGCAAGTCCCCTACATATAGACCTTCAAGTTGTGAACTTTCAAAGATACATGCATTGGACATGTATTCACGTGTCCAATCACATAAGTTAGTTCATGTGTTTGGTATGCATTGTCACTGTAGGTATCCAAGTGGTTGTTCTCTTTATTTTTGTCTGTTTGTTTTTTAAGTATTATTTTTATTAAAAGTATTATAAACCTATTACAGTACAGTACTATATAACCAATTGTGTTAGCTGGGTACCCAGGCTAACTTTGTTGAACTTTGAACAAATTTGACTTACAAATATGTCCTCAGAACAGAACTTGTTTGTATGTAGAGGACTTACTCTAGAGGTATTACTGGATCAAATGCTACAACTACTATTAGTTCTTTGAGAAACTCCCACCAACAGTATATAATCCTTCCCTTTTCTCCACATACATGCCAGCAGCAAATTTTTTTTTTTTGTAATCATGGCCACTCTGACCGGTGTAAGCGTTCATCATGGTTTTAATATGCATTTCCCTGATGATTAGTGATGTTGAACATTTTTTCATATGTTTGTTGGTCATTGGTATGTCTTCTTTTGAGAGACATCTATTCATGCCATTTGCCCACTTTTTAATGGGGTTATTTGCTTTGTTATTCCTGATTTGTTTGAGTTCTTTGTAGATTCTGGATATTAGTCCTTTGCCAGATGTATAGTCTGCAAATACCTTCTATCATTTGGTCAGTTGCCTATTTGCTCTGTTGATTACTTCTGTTACTGTGCAGAAGATTTTTAGTTTAATTAAGTCCCGCTTGTTTATTTTTTAGTTGCATTTGCCTTTGGGGTTTTAGCCATAAATTATTTGATCAAACCAATGTCCAGACAAGTTTTTCCTAGGTTTTCTTCTTGTATTTTTATGGTTTCAGGTCTGATATTCAAACTTTTAATCCATTTTAATTTTTGTACATGGAAAAAGATAGGGATCAAATTGCATTTTTCTGCATGTAGCTATGCAATTTACCCAGCACTATTTGTTGAATAGGGTATCCTTTCCTCAATGTATTTTTTTTTCACTTTGTCAAAGATCAGTTGGTTGTAGGTATTTGA
>NW_007224867.1:0-2047 GCF_000164805.1 Carlito syrichta | reverse complement strand
TTTTTGTCTATGCACATGTCCAAATTCTAAGACAGGCAAAAACTCCAAAGACAGAAATATCTCAACACATCTGAATCTCCAGTTTCTATAGAGACTGAAATCAAAGTGAACTGTCTAATGAGAGGGTTTTTTTTTTAATTCCTGCCTGGTGCCTTACAGTTTTGTAGCATGTTGAAATGCCTGTGGTTATTATTCCAAACACATTTTCTAATATGCGACCTCATATTCTAATGAGCATAGCTGATGATGGCTAGTTTTCACTGCTGCGCCTTCTGTGTTCCTGGCAATACTCTGATGACACAGGTAAGGAGTGGTTCCAAAGCTTCTGGAGCTCTGAGGAAGCCTCTCACTTCCTAGTCCTGGGTAGTGTTGGTGTGGATCAATAGTTGTGTCATGGGTACAGATTAAATAATGCTTGCTTCTTGCAAGGGGCCCCAAAAGAAGCTGTGTCAGATGTCCCCAGATTCAGTTTACAAGTGACTGCACTCAAGAATAATCCACTTAATTTCTGGATGTTTCATTCAGAATGCATAATGACTTTCAAGTCATCACACACACACCCACACACACACACACAATTTTGTTACTTACGTATAGGAGAATTAGACTGACCCTAGAAATAACCTAGCTAGAAAAGTAAGTTTCATTATGGTCAGTGTTGCTCTCCGAGATATTTGTGGGAAAGACATGAAGAAGACTGTAGCTGTGATAAAGGGAGGTTTTCTCACATCCGGTGGCCACCCACACCCCTCTCCATGCTCTCCCCCATTGCCCCAGCCTGACTTTCCTGTGACAGTCACAGCCCCAGCCTTACAGGTCAGTGGCCCTCAGTTCCCTGAGCCCAAGGACCACTCTCAGGCCTCTGACCTGA
Source organism: Carlito syrichta (assembly GCF_000164805.1). NCBI lineage: Eukaryota > Metazoa > Chordata > Mammalia > Primates > Tarsiidae > Carlito > Carlito syrichta. The sequence continues at coordinate 1,176 of NW_007224867.1, read as the reverse complement.
GCTTGCTCACTTCACACACCTGAGAACATGGCCCCCAGTCCCTTGAGCCCATGGACCACCCTCCAGGCCTGTGCCCTAAGTCTGCTCACCTCACACACCTGAGAGCATGGCCCTCAGTCCCCTGAACCCACGGGCCATGCTCCAAGCCTCTGCGTTGAATGTCTCAATTCACACAATCAAGGACGCGACCCTCAGTACCCTGAGCCCATGGGCTACCCTCCAGGCCTGTGCCCTGAGCCTGCTCACCACACATACCCAAAAATCATCCGTCCTTCAACTCAACTCAAGGTCTCTCCTCCAGGAGGACTTTTCTCTCCTGGTCATGTGACACCTTCCCACCCTTCACAGAAGTCACTCAATGTCTTCTTTCTGAACTGTGAATTGCTTGTGTCACTCACATTGTAACACAGGTCCGAGCACCGTGTCTTTTGAGTCCCTACACTCCACGGTATGAGCAGTGCACATGCACCTTGATAATAGACCCAGCCAGCCCCTCCTCCCAGAGGTTCCATAATGGCTTCGCCCTCAGAGGATGTGGTCCAATAGGCTGGGGTGGGTTGTGTATCTGCATTTCTAAGACACTCACAGGCTGGTCCAGGGGCCATAAGAAACGCTGGTCCAGGGGCCATGCTTTGAGACCCTTGGCCTGCACAGAACCCACAGAGAAGCCTTTGCTGAGAGTACCCACATTGCCCACCTTCCAGCCTGCTCTGTCTCTTTCAGAATTCTCCATCCCCAGTTTCCTGCCTCCTCCCTTCATCCCTTGACCGGGCGCTCAAGCCCCACCCAGCCTCCAGACCTCCTCTGAGTGCCTGATGTCCTGATGGCTTGCAAGTAACTGGGGCTGCTGTGTGGCTCTGAGATGATGCCTGAGTTCACGTCCGCTGGTGCCAAAGGCACAAACCCCTTGCTCTTTTTCTTTCCCCATTTGGGGCTAAGAATTGGTCACACTGTTCATGGCTTCTGCTCAAGGCCAGCGCTTGGTCCCGTTCTGACAAGGACCTCTGTCCTGCAGGTGCCCACATGAAAGGTCTGTGGCCCCTGCTGTGCCACAGAACATCCAGCCACAGGGATATAGGGCTTCTGGACACAACAGCCGGAAACATGGTCCTGGCCCACATGGGTTTGCTGCAACTGTGCCCAGAGGCACACTCTGTGAGTTGCATAGTCTTGGCA
>NW_007224866.1:0-890 GCF_000164805.1 Carlito syrichta | reverse complement strand
ATCTGCATTTCTAAGACACTCACAGGCTGGTCCAGGGGCCATAAGAAACGCTGGTCCAGGGGCCATGCTTTGAGACCCTTGGCCTGCACAGAACCCACAGAGAAGCCTTTGCTGAGAGTACCCACATTGCCCACCTTCCAGCCTGCTCTGTCTCTTTCAGAATTCTCCATCCCCAGTTTCCTGCCTCCTCCCTTCATCCCTTGACCGGGCGCTCAAGCCCCACCCAGCCTCCAGACCTCCTCTGAGTGCCTGATGTCCTGATGGCTTGCAAGTAACTGGGGCTGCTGTGTGGCTCTGAGATGATGCCTGAGTTCACGTCCGCTGGTGCCAAAGGCACAAACCCCTTGCTCTTTTTCTTTCCCCATTTGGGGCTAAGAATTGGTCACACTGTTCATGGCTTCTGCTCAAGGCCAGCGCTTGGTCCCGTTCTGACAAGGACCTCTGTCCTGCAGGTGCCCACATGAAAGGTCTGTGGCCCCTGCTGTGCCACAGAACATCCAGCCACAGGGATATAGGGCTTCTGGACACAACAGCCGGAAACATGGTCCTGGCCCACATGGGTTTGCTGCAACTGTGCCCAGAGGCACACTCTGTGAGTTGCATAGTCTTGGCACGTTGTGCTTTGACACTGCATGGCTCAGAGCATCCATATGAGGCAGAGCTGGAGCCTGGTTTCTCACTGGTTGGCTTCAAGATGATTCATGTATGGAATAAATTCCTGAACCTGGCCAAGTCTCAGTTTCCTTCTTGGTAAAATGATAGTGAGGACGCGTGCCTGGAAGACTTACTATGAGATTTAAATAGAAAATGACAAGGCTTGTGCAGCTTTGCAGAGAGCAATTCCAAGTTCATTGCAAACTCAGTGTTGACCTTGCCAAGGCCGCTTCTGT
>NW_007224865.1:0-447 GCF_000164805.1 Carlito syrichta | reverse complement strand
GGGCTCAGGCAATCCACTCACCTCAGCCTCCCAAAGGTGCGGGATTACAGGCTGAGCCACCGAGCCCGGCTGAGATAACTCTTCTGATTCAGTAGGACTGAGTTGGGTTTTTGGCAACCACATTTCTACAAAGCTCGAAATTTGATTTTGATGCACTCCCTTAGCTGAGAATCTGAATTAAATATTGGTATAAATAGCAACCACTTATTATCACATGCATTCCAACAGCATCCTTAGTATAAAGCATTACTACAATAATTACACAATAACCCTCCATGGTAGACATTATTTTCCCCATTGAAGGGTGCAGGAAGTGACCAGAGGGGCGGCTCCCAAAATGGCGCCTACACACCAGACAACAAAGGCCCTCGGTCCCAGCTTCTGCGAGCACAACTCCCCACGTGCGAATTTCAAACCTTCCTGCTGGCAAATTTCAAACTTGCAAGC
>NW_007224864.1:0-544 GCF_000164805.1 Carlito syrichta | reverse complement strand
GCGGGATTACAGGCTGAGCCACCGAGCCCGGCTGAGATAACTCTTCTGATTCAGTAGGACTGAGTTGGGTTTTTGGCAACCACATTTCTACAAAGCTCGAAATTTGATTTTGATGCACTCCCTTAGCTGAGAATCTGAATTAAATATTGGTATAAATAGCAACCACTTATTATCACATGCATTCCAACAGCATCCTTAGTATAAAGCATTACTACAATAATTACACAATAACCCTCCATGGTAGACATTATTTTCCCCATTGAAGGGTGCAGGAAGTGACCAGAGGGGCGGCTCCCAAAATGGCGCCTACACACCAGACAACAAAGGCCCTCGGTCCCAGCTTCTGCGAGCACAACTCCCCACGTGCGAATTTCAAACCTTCCTGCTGGCAAATTTCAAACTTGCAAGCTTCCAATCAGTAGCCAGCTTTGTTATGCGTCCAATAGGACCATAACACGGCGTTGGCCCCACCCTGCTCCCATGTAGCTCCTCCAATAGGAACATAGCACGGCCCCTTCCGGCCCCTGTCAGGCTGATAAATACA
>NW_007224863.1:0-5163 GCF_000164805.1 Carlito syrichta | reverse complement strand
TGTCATCCAACTGCTAAAATATTTGGCACACGAGCTGTTGTTCATCTTACAGAACAGATTACTAAAAATCAGTATTTGAGGAAAGTTCATGGAAACTGGCAGCATTTATTTAATTACCATTGTTTCATAGGTAGTGTACACTTTCCATTTGTCTTCCAGTGACCTGTTCTCAAGGATTATTTTATTAAGTTGGATATATTCAGTCACATCAAATTAATGACACAATTTAGAAAAGAGTTGTAGGGGGTTAACTACTAGATAATAGAAAAATTCCACTTGTAAGTAACCCTTAATCCACAGGATTTTTATAGAAGATGTTTGCATTTTTTCTACCCCACAGTACCCTGTGTACCTGTCATGCTGGGTAAATAACAGGTTCTGATGAATTTGCTCCCTGGTGTCACAGAAATGGTGGAAATCAAAGATTAAAATAGAGCATATAGTGACCAGCTTTCCTAGGGTAAATTAAAGCTTAGTGCTGAGGCAATTATTCAGGTAATTCAGACCCAAATCTGCTATATGAAAATGGAACCGACATTTATCGAACACTTACTATGTGCCAAGCACTAGGTTAAACATTTTATGTGTTATATTGATTAATCTTTAAAATGTTCCTAAGAAGTACTTTTGTTATAATCCTGACTTTATGGGTGAGGATATTGACACAGGGAAAGGTTAAGTACGTTCCTCAAAGATATACAGTAAGTGATAGAAACAGGAATGCGTCTTCACTTTGATACTAAAATCTATGCGGTTTTTTTCCTCTAGATAATATTACCAGTCGTACCTCTGCCAGAGGTATTTGCCATCTTTTCTGCTTTGGTGGTAAAATCTTTACTAGTACAATAAAATAAGATGCTATGAAAGAAATATGCAAAGATAATTGTTTTTCTTTGCTTAAGAAGTTGTGTTACCTTTGGTCAGAGAATAAGCATGACATTTCAGGCAGACCACCTAGGTCAAGGTGTGCTCATGTGCACGCACACACGTGAACACACTCACACATGCACATACACGGAGTTAGCTTACATTTCTGAAACTTTGAGTCGAAAATAAGGTCTCAAAGGTATGAAAAATTAATTGTAGATGTTCTACATATACTTAATTAGGATTTTCCTGAATAGAGATTGGGAATTCTATAGAATTCAAGATGTATATTTTTTGCCAGTGTATCTTTCTCACATGTAATCTATATGATAGCATCTACTCTAACCTGGCCCTATGGGGATATCAGAGAGTACTATTTGAACATCCTTCCATAGGGGAGCTGTAACTTTCATGTACTAGTCCTCATGTTCATCCAGCTTCTTAAAGCGAATGTCCCAAGACCAAATAATAGAAAAACTGACGTTTACTATGAAAGCATTCCTTGTTCTAGGCTTAAACGCTATAGTTGTGTAGACTTGCATATGCTCTGACCTGGATATTTCAGAGTGAGTAATTGATTTTCTCTTTTAGAGGATTTTTTTAGATGTCTTGAAAGAATATTAAAGGAATATTTGATCTTCAAGGCATATTAAAATGACTAAAACTTCAAAAATATTAATTGCTTCTATCCACAAGGAAGAGATCTGAAAGAGAGAATGTTAGTAACACCGGCTGTTCCTCTCAAGAGTCTCTTTGTAAAATCCTATTTGTGAAACTGTGTTTAGTTGTACAAGTGTAGCTTTTAAGTGGACATAGTAATTACATTATTTTAAAAAGGAATTGGCAGTTCTGCCTGATATTTTAATTGTATCAGCATCAACTCTTCATTTTTCAGTGGTGACTAGAATTGGAGCAACAGATAGAGAAGATAACCCTGAAACTTCATTTCCCAAATGTATCAGTCCATTTAGTTATCATTCAAGTGAGGCCTGAGGTGGAGTAGAGGCAAAGGTGGTGAGAATAGAGGACCCTGGGAGCTGTGTAGCCTGGCTGGTGTGGACGTCACAGAGGAAAAGAAGATTGCAGGCAACTTCTCAGGAGTGTTTTTTGTGAACCTCCTCTGCCATCTGAGGTAGCATGGCAAAAACCTCTTAGCTTTATGTCATTAGTGTACCGCAAATACTTTCCTTTAACAAATCAGTGATTTGTGCTGGTGATTCAAAAGCCCCTAGGGAAATTGGTCACAAACTCTGTCGGGTTTTTTGGCAGGCTTGGCCATCCTGCTTACTTAGCTGGAACAGTAGAGATGCTGTGTAACCTTCCTTTTTTGTGTTTTTGTTTTAAATGTGTGTCTGGTGGCAGGGGGCTGTTGGCAAGAAGCTGACTGTGGTCCTTCTCCAACTCTGTGATTCTCCGAGGACCCAGAGCTACATGATCGTCTCCCCAACTTTCATTCCCTAGCTTACAGGTTCTTGTTGGCGTGATATCACCTCCAAGGAGGTGGAAATTAGTTCTTGACAGGGATTGGGAAGGTAAGAAAACTTACTCCTTTTATGTATAAAGCACAGATATATGAATAATACATAAGCAGAGACATATTTGTGGTATTAAAATTTAATGGGTTAGGGAATAAAGTGGAAAAGGCTACGTAGGGGGAGGGATGATAATTTTAAAAGACTGAGAAACACCACTGAAGCAATATCTAGGTAAAGAAGAGTGGACAACTTTGGAGTAGAGAGAAGGGAATGAAACGGTTGGGTTAAAACAGCTTCGGTTTTCTTTTTAGAGTTGGAGTAGTTATCTCCAAAGTAAGAAGTAACAAGGGTTGGGATCTTGTGGACAGAAAGATTCAGATGCACTCTGTGGAACTAGGAATGACAGTGAATATCAGCTCCCTAGCGAGTGGTTGTGTGGATCCTAGGAAAACAATGAAGTTGGTGAATCCTACTTAATGTCCCTTAGGGGCTTTAGCTTTTCCCTCCTCCTCTCTAATGAAATCTGCATCTAGCTAGCTGTTTCCTTGCCACATCCACTTCCCTCTCCTCCCCTCACTGGTAACCACTGTTCTGCTGGTTTGCTTTCTGTCACTATAGTCTGCATTTTCTAGAATTTTATATAAATGGAACCATACAGTCTGGCAGTTGATATACATATCCTTTTATTTCCAGTATATCAACTGTCTGGCAGTTGACATACATATCCTTTTATTTCCAGTTCAGACATCATAAGAGATACTCTAGAAGAAGAGGAAGCCTGGGAAACATCACACAAGTAAATTCTCATAATCATGAAATAAGTGTGTACTTTGACCTGAGAAATTATATTTCTATACATCTAGTTTTCAAACAAAACAATGTTTGTGCATTCTGATTTTAGAAGGAAGTAATCCACACGCAAGGTAATGATTTCCAGTTTATTACTTGTTTCTATTTATCTGTTTACTCTAGTTATTTATTAAATGTTATTTCTGTAAGGGTAAATTGTTCCTATAGGCAGTTAATACAGCCATACATCACTTAACAATAGGGATACATAATGAGAAATATGATTGCATTGTTGTGTGAACATCTTAGAGTGCACTTACACATACCTAGATGGCATAGCCTACTACACACCTGGGCTCTAGGGTAGAGCATGTTGCTTCTAGGCTACAAACCTGTACAACAGGTTACAGTTAGGTAACTGGAGCACAATGGTAAGTTTTAATGTATTGAAACACAGGAAAAGTCCAGTAAAAACAAGGTATTAAAATACTATGTAACCGTTGCCATCATATATGAGGTTCACTGTTGACTGAAATGTTATGTGGTGTTTGATTGTATCTCTGGAACCCATTGATTTAGTTCCACCCCCACTTCACTCTAATCCATGCTACTGACATATCTTCATTAGAGAATAGCCTCTTAGTCTGTCGTCATTTCCACTGGCATCTTTATAACCGAATTGCCATATTGCTGCCAGAGTAATCTTTTAAAAATGCAGATTTAAGCAGTGCTACTCATCCCTCTGCTTTAATGGCTTCTTGTTTCTCTTAGAAGGGGCTCTTTAATGTGCTGGATCTCCTTCTCTGGACTCTTCTTTCCTTCTCCAGACCCTTTTGTGATATTCCCATGAATTCTCTCTGCTCCATCATACAGACCTCTTCCATGAGAAGTTCTCTTCCACCACAGGGCCTTGGAACAGGCATGTCCCTCTGCACAGAATGTTCTTCCAATCCTTCTTCACCTAGTTTACACATCTACCTATTCTTCAGATCTCATCTCAAGAGCTGCTTCCTCTGGAAGTCTTCACTGCCCTTCTACCTGGATCCAGTCCTCCTGTTATAGGTACTGTGTCCGTCTCTTTCCAGCACATGTGTATGATTATTTGTTTGCCCATCACCCCTGGTGGTCTACACATTCAGCACTGTAACCCCAGTGTCAACACAAGTCTAACCAATAATAAATAACTTTACATATGTGATCTCATTTAAGTATGATAACAATACTATCCCTGTTTTATACTGAGCAAGTGATGCTGAAAGAGGGAAATCTCTAGCCCAAGATCATATAGCAATAAGTAATTATTGATAGAGTTGAGATTCTAACCCAGCTGTCAAAACTCAGGGCGTATAACCATTAAACTATACAGTGCTGCTGACATTTTGTAGTTTCATAGCTGAATCACTGGGTGAATAGAAGAGTGTGGTGTTTTCGGGGGATGCATTGTGAATAGGTTTATTATGAGATATTTGGTGGTTCAAACAGTGGCGGTTTATGAAATTTTGAGATCTTGACTGCATTGCTCTCTCTTACCTAAGCATTATTTAACTTTGAATTCTGGAAGAGGAGGCAACTCCTTCACTAACTACTTCCTCTTGTACCTGTTCATGCGAATAAACCTTTATACGATGACTGTGATAAGCCCAGAGTTCCAGAGTCCGAGCCCAGTCTTGATCATGATGACTTCTTAAAGTCATCTCATAGGCCAGATGCCTGTTAGAGGGCAGGCGCAGTGACTCACCCCTGTAATCCCAGCACTTGGGGAGGCTGACGGAGGACTGCTGGAGCCCAGGAGTGATCAGCCTGGGCAACATAGCGAGACCTTATCTCTACAAAAAATAAAGAAATCAGCTGGGCATGGTGGTGCATGCCTGTAGTCCCAGCTACTTGGGAGGCTGAGGTGGGAACATCACTTGAGCCCAGGAGTTCTAGGCTGTGGTGAGCTGTGATTGTGCCACTGCACTCCAGCCTGGGCAACAGAGTAAGACTGCAACTCAAGGAAGGAAGGAAGGAGGGAGGGAGGAAGGGAGGGAGG
>NW_007224862.1:0-3607 GCF_000164805.1 Carlito syrichta | reverse complement strand
TGTCATCCAACTGCTAAAATATTTGGCACACGAGCTGTTGTTCATCTTACAGAACAGATTACTAAAAATCAGTATTTGAGGAAAGTTCATGGAAACTGGCAGCATTTATTTAATTACCATTGTTTCATAGGTAGTGTACACTTTCCATTTGTCTTCCAGTGACCTGTTCTCAAGGATTATTTTATTAAGTTGGATATATTCAGTCACATCAAATTAATGACACAATTTAGAAAAGAGTTGTAGGGGGTTAACTACTAGATAATAGAAAAATTCCACTTGTAAGTAACCCTTAATCCACAGGATTTTTATAGAAGATGTTTGCATTTTTTCTACCCCACAGTACCCTGTGTACCTGTCATGCTGGGTAAATAACAGGTTCTGATGAATTTGCTCCCTGGTGTCACAGAAATGGTGGAAATCAAAGATTAAAATAGAGCATATAGTGACCAGCTTTCCTAGGGTAAATTAAAGCTTAGTGCTGAGGCAATTATTCAGGTAATTCAGACCCAAATCTGCTATATGAAAATGGAACCGACATTTATCGAACACTTACTATGTGCCAAGCACTAGGTTAAACATTTTATGTGTTATATTGATTAATCTTTAAAATGTTCCCAAGAAGTACTTTTGTTATAATCCTGACTTTATGGGTGAGGATATTGACACAGGGAAAGGTTAAGTAAGTTCCTCAAAGATATACAGTAAGTGATAGAAACAGGAATGCGTCTTAACTTTGATACTAAAATCTATGCGGTTTTTTTCCTCTAGATAATATTACCAGTCGTACCTCTGCCAGAGGTATTTGCCATCTTTTCAGCTTTGGTGGTAAAATCTTTACTAGTACAATAAAATAAGATGCTATGAAAGAAATATGCAAAGATAATATTTTTCTTTGCTTAAGAAGTTGTGCTACCTTTGGTCAGAGAATAAGCATGACATTTCAGGCAGACCACCTAGGTCAAGGTGTGCTCATGTGCACGCACACACGTGAACACACTCACACATGCACATACACGGAGTTAGCTTACATTTCTGAAACTTTGAGTCGAAAATAAGGTCTCAAAGGTATGAAAAATTAATTGTAGATGTTCTACATATACTTAATTAGGATTTTCCTGAATAGAGATTGGGAATTCTATAGAATTCAAGATGTATATTTTTTGCCAGTGTATCTTTCTCACATGTAATCTATATGATAGCATCTACTCTAACCTGGCCCTATGGGGATATCAGAGAGTACTATTTGAACATCCTTCCATAGGGGAGCTGTAACTTTCATGTACTAGTCCTCATGTTCATCCAGCTTCTTAAAGCGAATGTCCCAAGACCAAATAATAGAAAAACTGACGTTTACTATGAAAGCATTCCTTGTTCTAGGCTTAAACGCTATAGTTGTGTAGACTTGCATATGCTCTGACCTGGATATTTCAGAGTGAGTAATTGATTTTCTCTTTTAGAGGATTTTTTTAGATGTCTTGAAAGAATATTAAAGGAATATTTGATCTTCAAGGCATATTAAAATGACTAAAACTTCAAAAATATTAATTGCTTCTATCCACAAGGAAGAGATCTGAAAGAGAGAATGTTAGTAACACCGGCTGTTCCTCTCAAGAGTCTCTTTGTAAAATCCTATTTGTGAAACTGTGTTTAGTTGTACAAGTGTAGCTTTTAAGTGGACATAGTAATTACATTATTTTAAAAAGGAATTGGCAGTTCTGCCTGATATTTTAATTGTATCAGCATCAACTCTTCATTTTTCAGTGGTGACTAGAATTGGAGCAACAGATAGAGAAGATAACCCTGAAACTTCATTTCCCAAATGTATCAGTCCATTTAGTTATCATTCAAGTGAGGCCTGAGGTGGAGTAGAGGCAAAGGTGGTGAGAATAGAGGACCCTGGGAGCTGTGTAGCCTGGCTGGTGTGGACGTCACAGAGGAAAAGAAGATTGCAGGCAACTTCTCAGGAGTGTTTTTTGTGAACCTCCTCTGCCATCTGAGGTAGCATGGCAAAAACCTCTTAGCTTTATGTCATTAGTGTACCGCAAATACTTTCCTTTAACAAATCAGTGATTTGTGCTGGTGATTCAAAAGCCCCTAGGGAAATTGGTCACAAACTCTGTCGGGTTTTTTGGCAGGCTTGGCCATCCTGCTTACTTAGCTGGAACAGTAGAGATGCTGTGTAACCTTCCTTTTTTGTGTTTTTGTTTTAAATGTGTGTCTGGTGGCAGGGGGCTGTTGGCAAGAAGCTGACTGTGGTCCTTCTCCAACTCTGTGATTCTCCGAGGACCCAGAGCTACATGATCGTCTCCCCAACTTTCATTCCCTAGCTTACAGGTTCTTGTTGGCGTGATATCACCTCCAAGGAGGTGGAAATTAGTTCTTGACAGGGATTGGGAAGGTAAGAAAACTTACTCCTTTTATGTATAAAGCACAGATATATGAATAATACATAAGCAGAGACATATTTGTGGTATTAAAATTTAATGGGTTAGGGAATAAAGTGGAAAAGGCTACGTAGGGGGAGGGATGATAATTTTAAAAGACTGAGAAACACCACTGAAGCAATATCTAGGTAAAGAAGAGTGGACAACTTTGGAGTAGAGAGAAGGGAATGAAACGGTTGGGTTAAAACAGCTTCGGTTTTCTTTTTAGAGTTGGAGTAGTTATCTCCAAAGTAAGAAGTAACAAGGGTTGGGATCTTGTGGACAGAAAGATTCAGATGCACTTCTGTGGAACTAGGAATGACAGTGAATATCAGCCTCCCTAGCGAGTGGTTGTGTGGATCCGTGTCCTAGGAAAACAATGAAGTTGGTGAATCCTACCTTAATGTCCCTTAGGGGCTTTAGCTTTTCCCTCCTCCTCTCCTAATGAAATCTGCATCTAGCTAGCTGTTTCCTTGCCACATCCACTTCCCTCTCCTCCCCTCACTGGTAACCACGGTTCTGCTGGTTTGCTTTCTGTCACTATAGTCTGCATTTTCTAGAATTTTATATAAATGGAACCATACAGTCTGGCAGTTAATATACATATCCTTTTATTTCCAGTATATCAACTGTCTGGCAGTTGACATACATATCCTTTTATTTCCAGTTCAGACATCTTAAGAGATACTTTAGAAGAAGAGGAAGCCTGGGAAACATCACACAAGTAAGTTCTCATAATCATGAAATAAGTGTGTACTTTGACCTGAGAAATTATATTTCTATACATCTGGTTTTCAAACAAAACAATGTTTGTGCATTCTGATTTTAGAAGGAAGTAATCCACACGCAAGGTAATATTTCCAGTTTATTACTTGTTTCTGTTTATCTCTGTTTACTCTAGTTATTTATTAAATGTTATTTCTGTAAGGGTAAATTGTTCCTATAGGCAGTTAATACAGTCATACATCACTTAACAATAGGGATACATAATGAGAAATATGATTGCATTGTTGTGTGAACATCTTAGAGTGCACTTACACATACCTAGATGGCATAGCCTACTACACACCTGGGCTCTAGGGTAGAGCATGTTGCTTCTAGGCTACAAACCTATACAACAGGTTACAGTTAGGTAACTGGAGCACAATGGTAAGTTTTAATGTATTTAAACATAGGAAAAGTAC
>NW_007224861.1:0-3621 GCF_000164805.1 Carlito syrichta | reverse complement strand
TGTCATCCAACTGCTAAAATATTTGGCACACGAGCTGTTGTTCATCTTACAGAACAGATTACTAAAAATCAGTATTTGAGGAAAGTTCATGGAAACTGGCAGCATTTATTTAATTACCATTGTTTCATAGGTAGTGTACACTTTCCATTTGTCTTCCAGTGACCTGTTCTCAAGGATTATTTTATTAAGTTGGATATATTCAGTCACATCAAATTAATGACACAATTTAGAAAAGAGTTGTAGGGGGTTAACTACTAGATAATAGAAAAATTCCACTTGTAAGTAACCCTTAATCCACAGGATTTTTATAGAAGATGTTTGCATTTTTTCTACCCCACAGTACCCTGTGTACCTGTCATGCTGGGTAAATAACAGGTTCTGATGAATTTGCTCCCTGGTGTCACAGAAATGGTGGAAATCAAAGATTAAAATAGAGCATATAGTGACCAGCTTTCCTAGGGTAAATTAAAGCTTAGTGCTGAGGCAATTATTCAGGTAATTCAGACCCAAATCTGCTATATGAAAATGGAACCGACATTTATCGAACACTTACTATGTGCCAAGCACTAGGTTAAACATTTTATGTGTTATATTGATTAATCTTTAAAATGTTCCCAAGAAGTACTTTTGTTATAATCCTGACTTTATGGGTGAGGATATTGACACAGGGAAAGGTTAAGTACGTTCCTCAAAGATATACAGTAAGTGATAGAAACAGGAATGCGTCTTAACTTTGATACTAAAATCTATGCGGTTTTTTTCCTCTAGATAATATTACCAGTCGTACCTCTGCCAGAGGTATTTGCCATCTTTTCAGCTTTGGTGGTAAAATCTTTACTAGTACAATAAAATAAGATGCTATGAAAGAAATATGCAAAGATAATGTTTTTCTTTGGTTAAGAAGTTGTGTTACCTTTGGTCAGAGAATAAGCATGACATTTCAGGCAGACCACCTAGGTCAAGGTGTGCTCATGTGCACGCACACACGTGAACACACTCACACATGCACATACACGGAGTTAGCTTACATTTCTGAAACTTTGAGTCGAAAATAAGGTCTCAAAGGTATGAAAAATTAATTGTAGATGTTCTACATATACTTAATTAGGATTTTCCTGAATAGAGATTGGGAATTCTATAGAATTCAAGATGTATATTTTTTGCCAGTGTATCTTTCTCACATGTAATCTATATGATAGCATCTACTCTAACCTGGCCCTATGGGGATATCAGAGAGTACTATTTGAACATCCTTCCATAGGGGAGCTGTAACTTTCATGTACTAGTCCTCATGTTCATCCAGCTTCTTAAAGCGAATGTCCCAAGACCAAATAATAGAAAAACTGACGTTTACTATGAAAGCATTCCTTGTTCTAGGCTTAAACGCTATAGTTGTGTAGACTTGCATATGCTCTGACCTGGATATTTCAGAGTGAGTAATTGATTTTCTCTTTTAGAGGATTTTTTTAGATGTCTTGAAAGAATATTAAAGGAATATTTGATCTTCAAGGCATATTAAAATGACTAAAACTTCAAAAATATTAATTGCTTCTATCCACAAGGAAGAGATCTGAAAGAGAGAATGTTAGTAACACCGGCTGTTCCTCTCAAGAGTCTCTTTGTAAAATCCTATTTGTGAAACTGTGTTTAGTTGTACAAGTGTAGCTTTTAAGTGGACATAGTAATTACATTATTTTAAAAAGGAATTGGCAGTTCTGCCTGATATTTTAATTGTATCAGCATCAACTCTTCATTTTTCAGTGGTGACTAGAATTGGAGCAACAGATAGAGAAGATAACCCTGAAACTTCATTTCCCAAATGTATCAGTCCATTTAGTTATCATTCAAGTGAGGCCTGAGGTGGAGTAGAGGCAAAGGTGGTGAGAATAGAGGACCCTGGGAGCTGTGTAGCCTGGCTGGTGTGGACGTCACAGAGGAAAAGAAGATTGCAGGCAACTTCTCAGGAGTGTTTTTTGTGAACCTCCTCTGCCATCTGAGGTAGCATGGCAAAAACCTCTTAGCTTTATGTCATTAGTGTACCGCAAATACTTTCCTTTAACAAATCAGTGATTTGTGCTGGTGATTCAAAAGCCCCTAGGGAAATTGGTCACAAACTCTGTCGGGTTTTTTGGCAGGCTTGGCCATCCTGCTTACTTAGCTGGAACAGTAGAGATGCTGTGTAACCTTCCTTTTTTGTGTTTTTGTTTTAAATGTGTGTCTGGTGGCAGGGGGCTGTTGGCAAGAAGCTGACTGTGGTCCTTCTCCAACTCTGTGATTCTCCGAGGACCCAGAGCTACATGATCGTCTCCCCAACTTTCATTCCCTAGCTTACAGGTTCTTGTTGGCGTGATATCACCTCCAAGGAGGTGGAAATTAGTTCTTGACAGGGATTGGGAAGGTAAGAAAACTTACTCCTTTTATGTATAAAGCACAGATATATGAATAATACATAAGCAGAGACATATTTGTGGTATTAAAATTTAATGGGTTAGGGAATAAAGTGGAAAAGGCTACGTAGGGGGAGGGATGATAATTTTAAAAGACTGAGAAACACCACTGAAGCAATATCTAGGTAAAGAAGAGTGGACAACTTTGGAGTAGAGAGAAGGGAATGAAACGGTTGGGTTAAAACAGCTTCGGTTTTCTTTTTAGAGTTGGAGTAGTTATCTCCAAAGTAAGAAGTAACAAGGGTTGGGATCTTGTGGACAGAAAGATTCAGATGCACTTCTGTGGAACTAGGAATGACAGTGAATATCAGCCTCCCTAGCGAGTGGTTGTGTGGATCCGTGTCCTAGGAAAACAATGAAGTTGGTGAATCCTACCTTAATGTCCCTTAGGGGCTTTAGCTTTTCCCTCCTCCTCTCCTAATGAAATCTGCATCTAGCTAGCTGTTTCCTTGCCACATCCACTTCCCTCTCCTCCCCTCACTGGTAACCACGGTTCTGCTGGTTTGCTTTCTGTCACTATAGTCTGCATTTTTCTAGAATTTTATATAAATGGAACCATACAGTCTGGCAGTTGAATATACATATCCTTTTATTTCCAGTATATCAACTGTCTGGCAGTTGACATACATATCCTTTTATTTCCAGTTCAGACATCATAAGAGATACTCTAGAAGAAGAGGAAGCCTGGGAAACATCACACAAGTAAATTCTCATAATCATGAAATAAGTGTGTACTTTGACCTGAGAAATTATATTTCTATACATCTAGTTTTCAAACAAAACAATGTTTGTGCATTCTGATTTTAGAAGGAAGTAATCCACACGCAAGGTAATGATTTCCAGTTTATTACTTGTTTCTATTTATCTGTTTACTCTAGTTATTTATTAAATGTTATTTCTGTAAGGGTAAATTGTTCCTATAGGCAGTTAATACAGCCATACATCACTTAACAATAGGGATACATAATGAGAAATATGATTGCATTGTTGTGTGAACATCTTAGAGTGCACTTACACATACCTAGATGGCATAGCCTACTACACACCTGGGCTCTAGGGTAGAGCATGTTGCTTCTAGGCTACAAACCTGTACAACAGGTTACAGTTAGGTAACTGGAGCACAATGGTAAGTTTTAATGTATTGAAACACAGGAAAAGTCCAGTAAAAACAAGG
>NW_007224860.1:0-765 GCF_000164805.1 Carlito syrichta | reverse complement strand
AAATGTGCCTCTCTAGTATTTCTCACTGAAGGACATACTGCCCCAGCTTCCAGAAGTGCTCTCAGCAGAAAGTCTTCAATGTCAGTCTTCAGGGACTGCTCAGTTGCACAGAGCTACCTCATCCAAGGCCAACCACCTGTGCAAGTGGTCCACATCCAGTGACTGGTTCACACAGGGGTATAAAAGTCACCTTAGCCTAACTTGAGACAGCTCTTGGAGTCTTAATCCCCTCATGTTCATGCCAATATGGAATCCCCACTCCTTGGGTGTGGGCTGGAGCTAGTGACTTGTTCTTAATAAACAGAATGTGACAAAAGCAGTGGAATGTTATTTCCATGACTGATTTTTTTTTTAATGTTGACTCCCATCTTGCTTGCTCTCATTCTCTCTCTTGTTGGCACTTTCTCTTGTTCTTTCGTCAGCTCACTGTGTTGTGAGGTGCTGTATGGTGATGTCCAGATTCCAAGGAACAGAGGGGTCCTCTGGCCAACAGCTCATGAGGAAATGAGACTTCTAGTCATTAGTCCATAAGGAACTGAATCCTGCCAATAACCACATGAGTAAGCTTGACAGCAGATCCTTCCCATTCAAACCTTCAGATGAGACCACAATCCTCAACTGACACCTTAATTGCAGCCTTGTGAGAGTCCCTGAGGGAGAAGACCCACCTAAGCTATGCCCAGATTCCTGACACTCAGAAACTACGGGATAAGTTTGAGGTAAATATTATTCAGTAATAGCTACAACTATGAAGAGCCATTCTGG
>NW_007224859.1:0-2047 GCF_000164805.1 Carlito syrichta | reverse complement strand
ACAACACAGTGAGACTCCCATCTCGAAAGAAATCAGAATAATTTATAAAATAAAAAAAATGTAAAAGTTAAGTGATTTATCCAAGACAGCCAATCTTCAAGGGATGAGAATTGGATTCCTGTCTATATCTATGTGATCCCTAACCCTGTTCTTCCCATTACTCCATATACAAAAACTAGCCCTGGGAGTAAAAGTAAGAGGAGAGAAGATGGTGACTCACATAGGAAAGAACTGTGGTGGGTGCTTTTGGTGCCTCACCTTAGCCCCTTTTCCTTAGTGCTTTCCTGATAGTGCATTTGTCTCCCCGACTGCTGAACTGAGAGTGTTGGCTGATAAAACCTGTATGCCCCATCATTTGTAGCATGCCAAACTGAAGAGTAGCCCCTGCCCCACCCCAGAAAGCCCCACACTGCAGATCTTATTCAATGTCTGACCGATTGGTGCACAGGTACAGATTTCCCTCACAGTGGGATTGGCTCTGTGGGTTTTCTCTGTGACTTTGTGCTCCAGAGATACCGATAGAATCAGACTGCGGCTAGTGCTAGCAGAGATCTCATCACCACATGGTATTTTCCCCTGCTCTATTCATTTTCCTGAGTGTATTACCCCGCTTGCTGAAGAATCCCCATCTTGAGCTCCACTTCTAGGGAAACTCTCAGGTACCTTACCCTACTGGCTTCTTTGATTCCACAATTCAAGGTGTGCAAAGACTGTAAGTTTTCAATGGAGAATGAAAGGAAGGGATGGGAGGTAAATGATAAGGAAGGGAGTATGAGAAGGGGAGAACTCAGGCTCCTGCATTGCTCTTGTCCTACAGAGAGAGATGCAATCCCAAAGACTCCCTTGAGAGCAGGTGACTGAATCAGCCCCTACCCTAGGCCTGGCACTCATGGTCTGGAGTGATATATGGTTACAGCACAAGTTTATTTCCAGGTATGGTTTCCATTTAGCACTCAGAGAAATTTCCAACTCAGGGGTCAAAAAACAGAAAATTTTTAAAAGAATACAATCAAGGAGAACCACTCTTTATGAACATAAATACCAAAATGAAACTGTCCCTCTTTCTCTTTCTTCCTCTCACACACAGAGCAACAGAATTTGTTATAAATCCAAACACTAAGTACATGGTTGTCTGCAGTCTGAATGTGGAACGGGCTTGTGGTGGGCGTGGAAATGTGCCTCTCTAGTATTTCTTCACTGAAGGACATACTGCCCCAGCTTCCAGAAGTGCTCTCAGCAGAAAGTCTTCAATTGTCAGTCTTCAGGGACTGCCTCAGTTGCACAGAGCTACCTCATCCAAGGCCAACCACCTGTCCAAGTGGTCCACATCCAGTGACTGGTTCACACAGGGGTATAAAAGTCACCTTAGCCTAACTTGAGACAGCTCTTGGAGTCTTAATCCCCTCATGTTCATGCCAATATGGAATCCCCACTCCTTGGGTGTGGGCTGGAGCTAGTGACTTGTTCTTAATAAACAGAATGTGACAAAAGCAGTGGAATGTTATTTCCATGACTGATTTTTTTTTTAATGTTGACTCCCATCTTGCTTGCTCTCATTCTCTCTCTTGTTGGCACTTTCTCTTGTTCTTTCGTCAGCTCACTGTGTTGTGAGGTGCTGTATGGTGATGTCCAGATTCCAAGGAACAGAGGGGTCCTCTGGCCAACAGCTCATGAGGAAATGAGACTTCTAGTCATTAGTCCATAAGGAACTGAATCCTGCCAATAACCACATGAGTAAGCTTGACAGCAGATCCTTCCCATTCAAACCTTCAGATGAGACCACAATCCTCAACTGACACCTTAATTGCAGCCTTGTGAGAGTCCCTGAGGGAGAAGACCCACCTAAGCTATGCCCAGATTCCTGACACTCAGAAACTACGGGATAAGTTTGAGGTAAATATTATTCAGTAATAGCTACAACTATGAAGAGCCATTCTGGCTCCAGAGTGCTCCAAAGGGCCAGCCGAGGCTGCTGTTGGAACTCTGTGGCAATATTACAGTTCCTTCTAGCTAAATATGCTCCCTCTACCCTTCTTTCCATAGATGT
>NW_007224858.1:0-790 GCF_000164805.1 Carlito syrichta | reverse complement strand
TGCACAGAGCTACCTCATCCAAGGCCAACCACCTGTCCAAGTGGTCCACATCCAGTGACTGGTTCACACAGGGGTATAAAAGTCACCTTAGCCTAACTTGAGACAGCTCTTGGAGTCTTAATCCCCTCATGTTCATGCCAATATGGAATCCCCACTCCTTGGGTGTGGGCTGGAGCTAGTGACTTGTTCTTAATAAACAGAATGTGACAAAAGCAGTGGAATGTTATTTCCATGACTGATTTTTTTTTTAATGTTGACTCCCATCTTGCTTGCTCTCATTCTCTCTCTTGTTGGCACTTTCTCTTGTTCTTTCGTCAGCTCACTGTGTTGTGAGGTGCTGTATGGTGATGTCCAGATTCCAAGGAACAGAGGGGTCCTCTGGCCAACAGCTCATGAGGAAATGAGACTTCTAGTCATTAGTCCATAAGGAACTGAATCCTGCCAATAACCACATGAGTAAGCTTGACAGCAGATCCTTCCCATTCAAACCTTCAGATGAGACCACAATCCTCAACTGACACCTTAATTGCAGCCTTGTGAGAGTCCCTGAGGGAGAAGACCCACCTAAGCTATGCCCAGATTCCTGACACTCAGAAACTACGGGATAAGTTTGAGGTAAATATTATTCAGTAATAGCTACAACTATGAAGAGCCATTCTGGCTCCAGAGTGCTCCAAAGGGCCAGCCGAGGCTGCTGTTGGAACTCTGTGGCAATATTACAGTTCCTTCTAGCTAAATATGCTCCCTCTACCCTTCTTTCCATAGATGTTGATGCCAAAAGCATTCATTA
>NW_007224857.1:0-360 GCF_000164805.1 Carlito syrichta | reverse complement strand
CATTCCATACTGCTCCATTCCTTTCTATTCAATTTCATTTCATTCCACTCCATTACATTGTATTACATTTCTCTCCATTCCATTCTATTCCTGTTTATTCCATTTCATTCCTTTCCTCTACATTCCATTCCTCTCCATTCCTTTCCTTTCCTTTCCAAACCATTCCACTAATCTCCATTGCATTCCATTCCATTCCATTCCATTTCTCTCCTTTCCATTCCTCTACATTCCATCCCATCCCTCTCCATTCCATCCCATCCCATTCCATTCCATTCCTCTTCATTCCACTATGTTTCATTCCATTCCATTCCTGTACATTCCATTCCATTCCATTCCTCTCCATTCTATTCCATTTCACTC
>NW_007224856.1:0-955 GCF_000164805.1 Carlito syrichta | reverse complement strand
CTCTCCATTCTATACCTCTCCAGTACCTTCTTCTCCATTCCATACCATTTCATTCCATACCATTCCATTCCACTCCATTCCATTTCATCCCATTCCGTTCCATTCCATTCCATTCAATTACTCTCCATACCATTCCATTCCATTCCATTCCAATCCATTCCATTCAATTCCATTCCACTTCATTTAATTCCATTCCATACCTTTCCATTCAATTCCACTTCTTTCCATTCCCTTAATGTCCATTCCATTCCATTCCACTCCATTCCATTCCTTTCCTCTTCATTGAATACCATTCCTATCCCTTCCATTCGATTCTTCTCAATTCCATTCCATTTATTTCCAATCCATTACTCTCCATTCCATTCCATTCCTCTCGCTTTCACTCCATTCCATTCCATTCCAATCCTCTCCATTCCATTCCATTCCATTCCTCTCCATTGCATTCCTCTCCGTTCTATTCCATTCTTCTTCATTCCATTCCATTCCATTCCAGTCCTCTCCATTCCATTTCTCTCCATTAAAATCCCTTCCATTCCTTTCCATTCATCGCCATTCAATTGCATTCCTTTCCATTCCATTACATTCCACTCTACTCACTTCCATTCTACTTCATTCCATTCCATTCTATTCCATTCTATTCTATTCCATGTATTACATTCCACTCCATTCCATTGCCTTCCATTCCTTTCCTTTCAATTGCATACCATTCCATTCCACTCCATTCCATTCAAGTTCACTCCATCCTATTCCATTCCTCTCCATTCCTTTCCACTCCATTCCATTATGTTCCTTTCAATTTCATTCCATTATACTCCATTACATTACATTCCACACCATTCCATTCCATTAATCTCCATTCCATGCCATTTCTCTTCATTCCATCCCATTTCTTTCCATTCCATTCCTCTCCATTCCTCTATGTTCCATTCCATACCTTTCCTCTCCATTCCATTCC
>NW_007224855.1:0-966 GCF_000164805.1 Carlito syrichta | reverse complement strand
CATTCCTCTCCATTCCATTCCATTCATTTCCATTCCATTCCATTCCATTCAGTTCCATTCCATTCTTATCCATTCCATTCCACTCCATTACCCTCCATTCCATTCCTCTCCATTCCATTCCATTCCTTTCCACGCCATTCCATTCCTCTCAATTCCTCTCCATTCCTCTGCATTCCATTCCATTACAATCCATTCCATTCCTTTCCTTTCCATTCCATTCCTCTCCATTCTATTCAATTCCATTCCATTCTAATCCTCTCCTTTCCATTCCATTCCTTTCCTCTCCTTTCCATTTCATTTCTTTCCTTTCCTCTCCAATTGATTCCACACCACTTGATGCTTTCCATTCCATTCCTCTCCATTCCATTCCGCATCATTTCATTCCATTCCATTCCCTTCCACTCTATTCCATTCCATTCCATTTCATTCCATTCCTCTCCAATTCATTCCACTCCTCTTGTTCCATTCCATTCCCTTCTTCTCCTTTCCTTTCCAATCCATTCCATTCCTCTTCATTCCATTCCTTTTCATTCCGTTTTATTCCAATCCTCTCCATTACAATCCACTCCTCTTGATTTCATTCCTTTCCATTCCTCTCCATGTCAATCCATTCCATTTTTTCCATTCCATTCCTCTCCATTCCATTCCATCCATTCCTCATCATTCCATTCCTTTCAATTCCGTTCCTCTCCATTCCATTCCATTTCTCTCCATTTCATTCCATTGCTCCCCATTCCATTCCTTTACTCTCAATTCCATTCCATTCCATTTCTTTCCATTCCATTCTATTCATTTCCATTCAATTCCATTCATTTCCATTCCGTACCTCTCCATTCCATTCCACTCCATTCCACTCCATTCCATTCCTCTCCATTCCATTCCATTCCACTCCATTCAATTACCATCCATTCCTCTCCATTCAATACCTCTCCATTACCTTCTTCTCCATTCCATACCATTTCATTC
>NW_007224854.1:0-302 GCF_000164805.1 Carlito syrichta | reverse complement strand
ATTCCATTCCTCTACATTCAATTCCACTCCACTCCTCTACATTCAATAAGTCTCCATTCCATTCTTCTCTATTCCATTCCTTTCCATTCCATTCCATTCCATTCCTCTCCATTCTTTTGCTCTCCATTCTATTCCGTTCCATTCCTCTCCATTGCATTCCATTCCATTCCATTCCATTTCATTGCATTTAATGCCATTCCTTTCCATTCCATTTCTCTCTGTACCATGCCATTCCATTCCTCTCCATTCCATTCCATACCATTTCATTCCATACCATTTTGTTCCACTCCATTCCATTTCAT
>NW_007224853.1:0-740 GCF_000164805.1 Carlito syrichta | reverse complement strand
ATTCCATTCCTCTCCTTTCCATTCCATGACATTCCCCTCCTTTCCGATTCATTCCTATCCATTCCATTATATTCTGCTCCTTTCCATTCCATTCTTTTCCATTCCTCTCCATTCAATTTCATTCCATTCCTCTCCATTCCATTCCTATCTATTCCACTGAATTCCATTTCTCTCCATTCCATTCCATTCCTCTCCATTCCTCTCCTTTCCATTCCACTCCATTCTATTCGAATCCTCTCCATTCCATTCCATCCGATTCCATTCCATTCTCCATTCCATTCCTCACCATTCCATACCATTCCATTCCATTCCCTTCCATTCCTCACCATACCATTCCATTCCATTTCATTCCATTGCATTCCACTCTACTGTATTTTACTCCACTCCATTTCATTCCATTCCTCTCGATTCCATTCCATTTCCTTCCATTCCATTCCTCTCCATTCCATTTATCTCCATTCCATTCCATTCTATTCCATTTCTCTCCATTCCATTGCATTCCAATCCCCTCCATTCCATTCCATTCCGTTCCTCTTCAGCCATTCCACTTCACTCCATTCCATTCCTCGCCATTCCACTCCTTTCCATTCCTCTCCGTTCCATTCCATTCCATTCCACTCAATTCCAGTCCTCTCCATTCATTTCCATTCCATTGCATTCCACTCCACTCCATTCCATTCCATTCCTTTCCATTCAATTTCATTCCATTCCTTTCCACTCCATTCCGTTTCATTCCTGTC
>NW_007224852.1:0-908 GCF_000164805.1 Carlito syrichta | reverse complement strand
TTCCATTCCATTCCATTCCTTTCCATTCCAATCCTCTCCATTCCATCCCATTCCTCTCCATTCCATTCCATTCCATTTCATTCCATGCCATGCCATTACATTCACCTCCATTACATTCCTCTACATTCCATTCCAATCCATTCACCTCCATCTATTCTATTCCATTCCATACCATTCTACTTCATTCCATGCCATTCCTCTCCATTCCCTTCCATTCCATTTCATTGCATTCCTTACCATTCCTCTCCATTCCATTTCTCACCCTACCATTCCAATTCTTTCAATTCCATTCCTCTTCATTTCATTCCGTTCCATTCCATTCCATTTCATTCCACTCCATTCCATTCCATTCCATTTGATTCCATTCCTCTTCATTCCTTTCCCTTTCATTTCCTTCCAATCCGTCCTCTTCATTCTTCTCCACTCCACTCCATTCCATTTCCTTCAATTCCTTTCCATTCCATTTCTCATCAATCCATTTCATTCCATTCCATTAAATTCCTATTCATTCCATTCTATTCTTCATCATTCCATTCCACTCCATTCAATTCCACTCCGTTACATTCCATTCCATTCTTAACCATCATTCCATTACATTTCGTTCATCATCATTCCATTACATTTTCTTCCGTTCCATTCCATTCCATTCCACTCCATTCCATTTCATTCCATGTCATTCCTCTCCATTCCATTGCATTCCGTTTTTTCCTTCCTCTCCATTCCATGCCATTCCATTTCTTT
Source organism: Carlito syrichta (assembly GCF_000164805.1). Taxonomy (NCBI): domain Eukaryota; kingdom Metazoa; phylum Chordata; class Mammalia; order Primates; family Tarsiidae; genus Carlito; species Carlito syrichta. The sequence goes on along the minus strand of NW_007224852.1, from coordinate 167 downwards.
CCATTCAATTCCTCTCGATTTCATTCCATTCCATTCTGTTTCTCTCCATTCCCATGTTCTCCATTCCTTTCTATTCCATTCCTCTTAATTCCATCCCATTTCATTCCTTTTCTATTTTTTCCATACATTTTCATTTCGTCCTCTCCATTCCATTCCATTCAATTTCT
>NW_007224851.1:0-614 GCF_000164805.1 Carlito syrichta | reverse complement strand
AGGCAGGGTGGGAAGAAGGAAATAAGTATTGAAAGTCCAAGGGACTGCTGATTACACACATCAGCAATGAGAGGGTCACTTCTGCCTGGAGATTAAGGATAGTGTCAAGGAGAATCTCACCACAGTCTTGGATAAAATGGGCAGAGTGATACCCACCTCATAGGGTGATCAATGGGGTAAGGTAGTAAAGGTTTAGGCACCCCAAACAAGGTCAGCTCCTCTCAAATTCATGTCCACACTTAACATAATCATAATCAAGTTTGCGCTCCCAAATTTACAATTTTTTTTCTCAGGAGAATAAGTAGGTAAGCATAGGTAAAATGTTCCACAAAATAAGTTTTGAAGATAAAAGTATCATCCTACTATATATAAGAATGCATTGTTCATTTACTCAACAAACAGTCATTGCACATGATACGATGCCACAGTAGAAAAAAGGCAGAACCCCTAGTGAAGTGTACTCTACTGGGAAACCAAGTCACAAGATTGTCCAAGAGATTTGGGAAGGTGTGAAGGAAAGAATATAGCTTCAGAGGCTGACAGACCTAGGTTGGAATCCAGTAGAAAGACATGAGATGAGTTACTTAGTGTGCAGGTTTATATGGAAAATAAAA
>NW_007224850.1:0-4285 GCF_000164805.1 Carlito syrichta | reverse complement strand
CTCTCCACTCCAGTCTTTTTCATTCCAACTCAGAGTGAAGGCCACAGACAATGACATATCAGAAAGCTGACTAGACACACTGTCAAGTATTGATACAAATCCCTGGCCCAGCTGTGGACTGTCAACCTGGTCACTTATCATCTCAGAATCTCAGTTTCATTTGCATAATGAGGGAATGCTCATCTCATGAGATTTTTCTCTGCATAAGACCACTGTGTAATCAGCATACAATGGTGGTTATTAGTTGTTTTTGAGTTTGTCTCTTCTTAGCACAGAGATAATGCACATATCCAGGTGATTTCTCAAGAACAAAGTTATGTTTCTGTCCACTGTTGAATCCCAGGTACCTGATAGCACACAGTAAGTGTTCTGCGAAGATAATGGAATATATGCATGAATGAGTTTAAAGGTAGGGACTCTCCCAGGAACCATAAAATGAGATCTTTCTCTACAGGAAATGTTGATACTCATACAGAAAGGGGGATGATCAAGTTGTAGTAGGCATGCACCATGAAGGCGTCCATTAGTTGCTCATTCCATAAATATTTATTGAGTGAATAGATACGTCTCTGTTGAGTGGGCAGACATTTGTTGAAGTGTTGACTGAGAATGTGTTATGTACCAACCCCTGTCCTAAGTACTGAGAACCAGCAATGAACAAAACACACAACAACCCTGTATCCAGGGAGCTGACCCTCTGGTGCAAGGAGATAAGTCTACAATTAATGGATAAGAAGTAGTTATCTCTATGAAGAAAAGCAAATCCAAGTGTAGGAGTTTCCTAGTGCTGCCATGACACTGACACACACTTAGAGGTCTAAATAATATAAATATGTTGTCTTACAGTCCTGGAAGTCAGAAGTGTATCACCATTCTCACTGGGCTAAAATACAGCAGTCAGCAGGGTTTTATTTATTCTGGAGTCTCTAGGGAAGAACATTTCTTTGTCTTTTCCAGCTTTTAGAGGTTGTCCACATTCCTTAGTTTGTGACCTCACATCACTCTGACCTCTGTTTCTGTTGTCATATCTTCTTCTCTGGCCCTCCTGTCTCCCTCTTATAAGAATCCTATGATTACATTTAGGGCCCACCTGGATAATACAGGATAACCTCCCTATCTTAAGACCCTTAACTGAATCCCATTTTCAAAGTTCCCTTTGCCATGTGATGTAATGTATACACAGACTTCAAAATTTAAGACATGGTTATCTTTATTTTTATTGATTGATTGATTCATTTGATTATTTATTATAAAGATATGGGGTACAATTCAGGGTTAGGTATACAAATGTTGATTATGCAGGTACCCTTGTTGATGAGGTATGTCTCTCCCTCTCCTAGCAGTTTCCCTCAACTGCCAATCCCATCCCACATGGTTATCTTTAGAGAGCAGTTATTATACCTGCTATATCAGGTAGAGTAATAAGACAGTGAATGTCTTGGGCATCAGGAGCTACTATTTTAAACAAGTGGTCATGATAGGCCTTTCTAAGTAACAGATCCATGAATAAAGGGAGAAAATATGCTAGGGTGAATATGGTGGGGGAGGGTGGTTAGTGCAGACAGAGAAAACAGAAAATGAAAACATCTTTAGAAGGAACATGCATAATGGTCTCCAGAACAGCAGACAAGCAAGGATGGCTGGAGTGTCATGTGGGAGGGAGAGAAAATGGAAGAGCTGGAGTCAGAGGGTCAGGGCTGCACTGGTTAGGATAAAGGCTCAGAGAGGTTTTCTGACCTCGATGAAAAGGTTCTAGAGGGTTCTGAAGAGGAGGAAAAAAGAATGTTATTTTTTTGTGCTTGTTTAAGCTGTTTATAAATATCCAAACTTCAGTCAAAGCAGGCTAGATGTAATATGGGGGAGACAAAACTGCAACATGATGGTAACTAAGTGTGTAGACTCTCAGTGATTGTGTTACAGTCAGTCTGAAGAAAGTTGATCACAAAAGATGCAGTGGGTGGTCATATGTCAGCCCATAATAGAGGGATGCAGAGCAAGTACCTAGTGGTGTTGGTACAGCCTATCCACATGTGCAAAGCAAGGTCAGGGACATCCTTGCTACTAGATTCAGGTCTGTTATCCTCACATTTTCTGAGTGTCCTGGTGGAGCTGAAAATCTCCGGTATGACAGGGCTCTGCTTTCAAGGGTCCACAGGCAAGCAGGGGAACACATGGGTGTTGACAGATACCAAAACAAGGTGGTGGATTCGATAGCAGAATCACGAACAAGGTCAGGGAGAGAAATTCACTCCATCCTGTTGAGAAAAGTTTTGAAAAGAACAGACCCTGAGTATAAATCTGAAGATAGCAAGAGTTCTCCAGGGGATGAGAAGAAGTAAAGATTCCAAGAAATACATCAGCAAACAGAAGAACCCAATGACATGAAACAGCAGGATAAATTCCAGGAACAGTAAGATGGGGAGATGAATGGAAAAAGAGAGTGGGGTATGGTAAGGGAGGTTTAACTCACTACATTGCTAGACATTTCCTTGGGGCAAGGGAGGGTCAGCAGAGGCTGGGAAAACATGGGTTAAGGGGATCCATCTCCCCTTGTCTACAAAGCTGCTCTCTGATGACTGATTCAGCTTCCCAGAGACTTCAGGTTTTGGAAAGTGGTTATTTGAGGCAGGAGAATAGAGCTGCAGTTCTCAGAAAGGTACACCCTTGCTGTAAACCTACTGGCCCCAGAGTGCTGAGTTTGTTCACAGGTCCAGGAACAACAGAATCTTTTCATCTCTGCTTGGCCTGCAAGGGCCTATGACCAAAGCACTGTTTAGATTCTTTAGCAATATCACAGAGTATGTGAAATAATATCCACTCTCCTCCCCATAGTCTGGAAGAACCTGGAACCTGGTTGCCCCTTCCTTCCTGCATCCCCCCTTGCACTCTCCCCGTCCTTGGCACAGCATGTGTCAGCCTCACTGCACTCCGGGTTGTACCCCCACCACCCCAGGCACTCTTCTCCCACAGAGTCTTTGCCCAGCTGTCCTCTGACTGAGATGTTTGTCCCTGGGGCCTCAACACTGACTCCTTTCCATCCCTCAGGTCTCTCCTCCCTGGAGAATGTAAGAAGCCTTCCCTGACCACCCTACTTGGGTCACCTACCTTTGGTACACTCTACCTCATCACCATTTTTGTTTCTTTTTTAGGAAGCATCAGAATCTGAAGTTTTTGTGGTTCTTTTGTTGACCTGTTTATTGTCTGCACCTCTACTCTGGGATGTCAATGCCTTGAAGACTGGGATTTCTGCCTGTTTCATGAACTGTAGTGTCCCCCAACATCTAGAACTGTGCCTGGCATATAATTGGGGCTCAATAAATATTAAAGGAAGGGAGTAAGGAGGTAGGAAGGCAGGGTGGGAAGAAGGAAATAAGTATTGAAAGTCCAAGGGACTGCTGATTACACACATCAGCAATGAGAGGGTCACTTCTGCCTGGAGATTAAGGATAGTGTCAAGGAGAATCTCACCACAGTCTTGGATAAAATGGGCAGAGTGATACCCACCTCATAGGGTGATCAATGGGGTAAGGTAGTAAAGGTTTAGGCACCCCAAACAAGGTCAGCTCCTCTCAAATTCATGTCCACACTTAACATAATCATAATCAAGTTTGCGCTCCCAAATTTACAATTTTTTTTCTCAGGAGAATAAGTAGGTAAGCATAGGTAAAATGTTCCACAAAATAAGTTTTGAAGATAAAAGTATCATCCTACTATATATAAGAATGCATTGTTCATTTACTCAACAAACAGTCATTGCACATGATACGATGCCACAGTAGAAAAAAGGCAGAACCCCTAGTGAAGTGTACTCTACTGGGAAACCAAGTCACAAGATTGTCCAAGAGATTTGGGAAGGTGTGAAGGAAAGAATATAGCTTCAGAGGCTGACAGACCTAGGTTGGAATCCAGTAGAAAAGACATGAGAAGAGTTACTTAGTGTGCAGGTTTATATGGAAAATAAAATGAAATGAAATTAGTGCCTGTCCTTTCCCTAGACTCCAAAATAGGTGGCCAAGTGGATCAGAGTTGCATGTAATGACATCAAAGTCATAAAGCACAATGCCGAACAAGGAAAGCATTCAATAAACAGCAGTCTCTTTCCCTCCCCATTAATTCTGGAGACAACCATTTAGGTGTGCAATTTCATCTCTCAGCAGGCAATCTACTTATCCAATATTACAGACCTACAGGCTACACAAGGGCTGAGACTCACTGCTCTCCACCCCGGAAAAGCAGCTGCACCAAGTAACTGCACACACGTACTTCACTCCCAATGCTGGAAGTG
>NW_007224849.1:0-753 GCF_000164805.1 Carlito syrichta | reverse complement strand
CAAGGTCAGCTCCTCTCAAATTCATGTCCACACTTAACATAATCATAATCAAGTTTGTGCTCCCAAATTTACAATTTTTTTTCTCAGGAGAATAAGTAGGTAAGCATAGGTAAAATGTTCCACAAAATAAGTTTTGAAGATAAAAGTATCATCCTACCATATATAAGAATGCATTGTTCATTTACTCAACAAACAGTCATTGCACATGATACGATGCCACAGTAGAAAAAAGGCAGAACCCCTAGTGAAGTGTACTCTACTGGGAAACCAAGTCACAAGATTGTCCAAGAGATTTGGGAAGGTGTGAAGGAAAGAATATAGCTTCAGAGGCTGACAGACCTAGGTTGGAATCCAGTAGAAAAGACATGAAAATAGTTACTTAGTGTGCAGGTTTATATGGAAAATAAAATGAAATGAAATTAGTGCCTGTCCTTTCCCTAGACTCCAAAATAGGTGGCCAAGTGGATCAGAGTTGCATGTAATGACATCAAAGTCATAAAGCACAATGCCCAACAAGGAAAGCATTCAATAAACAGTAGTCTCTTTCCCTCCCCACTAATTCTGGAGACAACCATTTAGGTGTGCAATTTCATCTCTCAGCAGGCAATCTACTTATCCAATATTACAGACCTACAGGCTACACAAGGGCTGAGACTCACTGCTCTCCACCCCGGAAAAGCAGCTGCACCAAGTAACTGCACACACGTACTTCACTCCCAATGCTGGAAGTGATTCGTTTCACCCAGGAATTCC
>NW_007224848.1:0-4430 GCF_000164805.1 Carlito syrichta | reverse complement strand
TTCTCATCTCATTCATGCTCATATCCTGAGCTGACATACAGCCAGAGAGAGAATCAGCTTCTGGCCACTGTCATTCTAGCTGACCAGGGCCAGCGCCAGGACCAGGCCCAGACCAGATTTTCAGTACAAACTTTTCATCCATTCCGTTTATTCCCCTTTGCCTAATTCACTGTCTGGCACAGAGTAGATAACCAGTGTTTGCTAAACTGAGCTGCTACAACTTCTTTTGGCCTCATTATAAACACTGTTTTGTGTTCTAGTTGATTAATGTGTTTCATAAAGTCTCAAACCTTTTTTCTCTTCACTCTACACTCTTATCAGCAAAACCACTGAATCTATAAGCATTTAGAAAATCACATGCCTAATGCATACAGGAATATATTATATGGCAGTAACCTCAGGACAGAAGATAATTTGGATGCTGGCAGAAATGTGGAATTCATGATAAGAAAAGCAGCAAACACGTCTCGGAGAGATGATAAGAATTAAACCATCAAGTCCTCAAAAGCAAGGGCTGTCTTAGGCATCCCCTTCTTACTGTATTCCCGGTGTATCATCTTCCCATGACAGCTGTGACAAGGGATCACCAACTGGGTGGCTTTAAGCAATAGAAATGTGTTCTTTCTGGAGGTTAGAAATCCAAAGTCAAGGTGTCAGCAGGACTATGCTCCCACTGAAGGCTCTAAGGAAGGATTCTTCCTTGTCTTTTCTAGTATCTGCCAGAAATCTTATCTTGTAGCTGTATCATTCCAACCTCTGCCTCTGGCTTCACCTGGCCTTCCTCCCATGTGTCTGTCTCTGTTTTCTCTTCTTCTGAGGCCACCAGTCATTGTATTTAAGGCTCACCCTACATCCAGATGATTACATCTCAAGATCCTCAACAAACTATGCCAGCAAAGTTACTATTTCCAAACATGGTTGCATTCTAAGGTACCATTTTGGGAGAATTACTCAACCCAGTACTTCCAAAAACAGCACCAGGCACAGATAAGAGCTTTAAAGAATGATGACTGGATGGGTAAATGAATGACCAAAGAAATGAGCCACCTTTGTGTATACCTGTGGGAACACACAGAGGAAAGGTACAAGAAACGATGACTGGGTGGATTGAATGACCAAAGGAATGAGTCACATTCATGTGCACCTGTAGGTGTATACCTATACCTGTCTGAGTTGTAGAAACAAAAAGATACTTTGTAAACAAAATTTTATCATTCAACTCTTCATTCTGGTCAAGTAGAATCAGAGTTACCAGTACTGGGTGATACAGGTTTTCTTTGCTTCTTCTTTTTTTTTTTTTTTTGAGTTGGAGTCTCACTTGGTCGCACAGGCTGGAATGCAGGGGCACACTCACCACCACCCCAGCACCGACCTGTTAAGCAATCCTTCTGCCTCAGCCTACCAAGAAGTTGGAACTACAGGTATGCATGACCATGCCCTGCTCATTTTTAAATTAATTGTAGAGACGAGGTCTTACCAAGTTGCCCGGGCTGGTCTTGAACCCACAGGCTCAGACAATCCACTCGCCTGGACATCCCAAAGTGCTGGGATTATAGGCTAAGCCAACGATCCCGGCCTCATTGCTTCTTAAACCAACCTGTGGTTGTACAACTTAGGACAAATCACGTGGACAGAAGGTGATATGACTATATCATCCCAGCTCTCAATACAACTGTTCAAAGGGAAGTTCACAAATGTTCAAAATGCGGCCATTTCCACTGTAAACCAAGTTACCAATTTCCTGTTCTTTTTAGCGAAAGGGCACATGATCTGGAACCTATTTGTGATTAGAATCTACTGATATTTTTCAACTCAACCAATGAGCAGCAAAACAGGAAGGAGGTGACCATTAATAGGTAAGAAAATGTCTATTCCTTCTTCTTTCACACAGATGACAGCATTACTTACATAATACTCAATGCTGAAATGAAGGGGTCATGGACATCAGTGCTGCCCAAGTGCTTTTTTCACAAGTTGTGAAGGGAGCTTAGCCAGACAAGAATAAACAAGCCAGTGTTTTGATGCAGATGAATACATTTTGATTTATCTTCTCATTAAATACAAGCAAACAACCCCTATTAGTCACCATACAACTGAAGGTCCTAGAAAATTTAAATGCCCTCATTGCATGGGTTGAATAGAAACCACATTATTAATGGAAACTGCTGACTCCTGAGGCCAAATCTTTACTGGTGAGGTTGGCCTGGTATGAGAATCTGATGACCAGGGTACAGGTTACAGGGCAGCTCTTGAGTACAGGGGGCAGAGGAAGGAGTTTGTGGTGGACTGACAGAACTTATTGCCCAATTCTCTACCCTTCCCTGTATGCCTGTCCTCTGCAATGGGAATTTATGATGTCACAAGCAAAATATATTAACCCACCCTTTGGTGTGCTTGATTTAACTAGTATGATGCTAACTGACTTGAGATGAGCTGAGACTTGAGCAAAGGTTTTGTTTTGCTTGGTTTTGTTTTGGATTATTTTAAGTTGGAGTCTCACTCCGTTGGCCAGGTTGGAGTGTCATGGCACACTCATAGCCACGCCAGCATCAACCTGCTGGGCTCCAGAAATCCTTCTGACTCAGCCTTCCAAGTAACCATAACTACATGCACGGCCACCATGCCTGGCTAATTTTTGATTTATTGTAAAGATGAGGCCTCACCAATTTGCCTGAACTGGTCTTGACCAAGGGGCTCAGGCAATCCACTCACCTCTGTCTCCCAAAGTGCTGGGATTATAGGCTGAGCCACTGAACCCAGCCAAGCAAGTACTTTTTAAATATCCATTTCTTCTTTCCTGTCTACCTTTGCCATAGGAACAGGTCCAGACAGCACTAGAGAGTGAGACCTTGGGCAGTACTAGAAACACAGTCATCCCAGGTGAAGCCATCCCAGATTATCTGAAAACCATCCAATCTGAGACACGTGAGAGGTGAGCCAAGAAGAGACAGCCTGGAGGGTACTGGGGTGCTAAAGGCTTGCTGGAGTGGGCCACTGAGTTCTGGAGTGGGTCACTGGGTAGCATTATTGACAAGGAAAGGGAGGGAGGACTGAATGCAGAGAAGGAAAATGGGGAAAAGAGATGGAAAGAGATAGAAGATCCAAGAACTATCCTAAGACAAGTGGGGTATTTTAGTTATAAAAGAGCTAAAACAATACTGAAAGAGAAAAATAAAGTGGGACTATCCACTCTATCCAAAATTAGGGCTTACTCTGTAGCTCCAGTACTCAAGACTGGGTGGTGTTGACAGAGCAATACACATAGGGATGAAGAGAACATAATGAAAACCCCAGAAACAGATTCAGAAGATATGCTCAGTGGAGGAAGGATGGCCTTTCAGGAAATGTGCTGGGACCACTGGATATCCAAGGGCCAAAAAATGAAGCCCAACCTAAGTCAAGGCAAGAAACCCTTGGCAGTAGAACGAGGTCACACACTGAGCAATGGGCCTGTGAGGGAACAAGAGACTGCACCTACATGGGGGTCTGATGGAGAAGGAGGCCCACAGGGGACAGAGTCACAAATGCAAAAGGTTTCTGGGTTTAGGGCAAGGAGTTTGGGAGCTGCCTTTTTCATTATGAAGGAGAAAGATGATGCCCTGATGATGGCAGATGGGGACTGAGAAGATAGGGTGCAGAGGAAGGCAGTAGACAGGAGAACTAGGGAGAGGTGTCCTGGGCAGCCCTAAAGCCCAGACACATGCCTGTGGTCCAACTATTTACTGCAGGCAGCACTCTTCACAACAGCAAAGACATGGAACAAACCTAGGTGCTCATCGACAGCAGACTAGATAAACAAAATGTGATACAAACACACCATGGAATACATGCAGCCATAAAAATCATGAAGTCATGTCCTTTGCAGCAATATGGGCTCACTTATTTTAAGTGAGTTAATGCAGAAGCAGAAAACCCAAAACACCGCATGCTCTTACTTGTAAGTGGAAGCCAAACACTGGGTTCACATAGACTCAAAGATGAGAATAACAGACACTGGGGACTCCTAAAGTGGGAGTGGAGGGGGGTGAGGGTTGAAAAACTACCTGTTGGGTATCATGTTCCCTATTTGGATAATGGGTTCAACAGAAGCCCAAATCTCACATAGCAGACCTGTGCATGTACTCCCTGAACTGAAAAAGAAAGAAAGGACATGCCGTTCCAGCCCACTTGGTCACTCCCTTCAGCACTGGTCTCAGTCCCAAGCTAGGTTATCTGCCCCATGACGCTTGCCCACCAATGATCTGCTGTAGCTGCCCCAGGGGCTCTGCCTCTGGCCAAGTTCCTCTGGCTTGAGTCTCTGGATTCCTGCCCCCAACCAAGAGCTGCCTGAGGAGAGAGAGTAGGTAGGGACCTGTCACATTAATTTCCATATCCCCATTTCCTGGCATGAGGCCACATATAGGAAAGCCTTGTATTAGTTTTCTGTGCTG
>NW_007224847.1:0-643 GCF_000164805.1 Carlito syrichta | reverse complement strand
CAGAAATGTGGAATTCATGATAAGAAAAGCAGCAAACACGTCTCGGAGAGATGATAAGAATTAAACCATCAAGTCCTCAAAAGCAAGGGCTGTCTTAGGCATCCCCTTCTTACTGTATTCCCGGTGTATCATCTTCCCATGACAGCTGTGACAAGGGATCACCAACTGGGTGGCTTTAAGCAATAGAAATGTGTTCTTTCTGGAGGTTAGAAATCCAAAGTCAAGGTGTCAGCAGGACTATGCTCCCACTGAAGGCTCTAAGGAAGGATTCTTCCTTGTCTTTTCTAGTATCTGCCAGAAATCCTTATCTTGTAGCTGTATCATTCCAACCTCTGCCTCTGGCTTCACCTGGCCTTCCTCCCATGTGTCTGTCTCTGTTTTCTCTTCTTCTGAGGCCACCAGTCATTGTATTTAAGGCTCACCCTATATCCAGATGATTACATCTCAAGATCCTCAACAAACTATGCCAGCAAAGTTACTATTTCCAAACATGGTTGCATTCTAAGGTACCATTTTGGGAGAATTACTCAACCCAGTACTTCCAAAAACAGCACCAGGCACAGATAAGAGCTTTAAAGAATGATGACTGGATGGGTAAATGAATGACCAAAGAAATGAGCCACCTTTGTGTATACCTGTGGGA
>NW_007224846.1:0-823 GCF_000164805.1 Carlito syrichta | reverse complement strand
ATGTAAGCTAGTTCAACCTTTGTGGAAAGTAGTGTAGAACATCTCAAAGACTAAAAATTGAGCTGCCATACGATCCAGCAATTCCACTTCTGGGCATATATCCAGAAGAACATGAATTGCTGTACCACAGAGACACTTCACATGTATGGTTATTGCAGCACTACTCACAATAATGAAAACATGGAACCAACGCAGATACCCATTGAAAGTAGTCTAGATAAAGAAAATATACATATATATGATGAAATACTACCCAACCACAAAGAAGAACAAAACTATGTCCTTTGCAGCAACACAGCTGTAGCTGGAGACCATCATCCTAAGTAAATGATCACAGAAACAAAAAAATGAATACCTCATGTTGTCACTCACAAGCAGGCCCTAATCATTGGGCACATGAACACAAAGGTGAGAACAATGGATGCTGGACATTCCTAATTGGGGGAAGGAAAGAGGGGGCATAAAGAGCACATAACCACCCTTGGATACCATGTCCACTACCAGGGGAAGAGAGGACTTGCTAGAAGCCCAAAGCTTATCTGCATACTATTTGCTTATATAGCAAATTCTCATATGTATTCTACAACCTAAAACACACACACACACACACACACACACACACACACACACACACATATACATATACATAAATACCCCTATTCCCCTTTCTTTTTTTGGAACACAATTTGACTTCTAGCTGAATCTGTGAATTGCGTTGCAGTTTCCAATATTCTAATAAACTCCTTGTGAGACATGATTAACATGGCCCATAGCTTAGATGTAGTTGTGTAGTTAGGCGAGTTCTGTTAGGCAGGTCTAATTT
>NW_007224845.1:0-403 GCF_000164805.1 Carlito syrichta | reverse complement strand
AAATGCCATGAATAGCTTCTATTTAAGTGAAAACTCACTCATTCTGTAGGTAAAAGATAGCATTATGTGTACAGACCCTTTGGGTTAGATCAGATCAGTGTTAATGTTCAAAATATTATTTTTAAAGCTTTTTTAGTACCAATTAAAATTTGGGTTTTTATTTACTTATTTATTACAGTTACACATGGGTAGCCTTAAAAGCTCAACATTTCTCCAAGTCTCGTTAGGAATAGATACTATTCCATTGTCCATTATGGTTCCCTCCCCCCACCCTTTTTCACCACTTCTCAAACAACCACTTTTGGTTTTTTAGCTGATGATTAAATCAGTATTCGGCATTATGTTGTTATACTTATGCAAATACTATTTACAACCAGGTCAGAGCTAGTAGCTCTCTGTGACT
>NW_007224844.1:0-455 GCF_000164805.1 Carlito syrichta | reverse complement strand
CTGGCATCATCTGTGATGTCTGTTATTTTAATGACTGACTCTTTTCTGGGGTAGGTGACTCAGTGACTGGACTTCTTCTGTGATTGGTGTACCAGTGACTTTACTTCCTCCTAATGGGTGCTTCAGTTATTGAAACTCCACTTCTATGGGTGCCTCAGTGACTATCATTCCTTTGGGATGGGTGCCTCAGGGACTTTACCTCCTTTGTAATTCTTGACAATGTCACTAGACCACATATTTGATGAGTGCCTCCTCTGTGATTGATGTCTCAGTGTTTGGTCCTCCTACTACTGGATTCTCTAGTTCTGGGCCATCCTCTTGGTTGGGTGCCCCTGTGACTTACTCGTGTGGGATGTGTCTTCAGTGACTAACCCACCTCTGTGATGGGTTCCTCTGTCATACGCTCTGCTCTGTGATGTAGCCCAGGTGACAGATTCTCTTCTGTAATGCTTTAT
>NW_007224843.1:0-493 GCF_000164805.1 Carlito syrichta | reverse complement strand
AAAACGAAGACTATATCAAAGATTTGTGTAATCAAATGATTACTGTATTTATGACAATTTAGGAAATATTTTTCCTAATCTTCTGTAGCATTGAAAATCTACCTTCTCAAAGATTTCCTGCCTATGAAGAGCTAGGAGCAGCTAAAGTGACTATGCAGAAGTCTAATGATGTTCTTCATGATCTTGGCCAAAAGAAGAAAGAAACAAATGACACTGATCAGGTAAAGTGGGAATGATGTTAAAATTGGCGATTAGTAAGGGTGAAGATTATAAAGGAATGAAAAAGTTATGATGATAGAAATTAGGAGAAAGGATGAAGTTAAAACACTGAAAAAGACATGCCAGCCAGCTGGGTGTGGTGGCTCACACCTGTAATTCCAGCATTTAGGGAGGCTTAGGTGGGAGAATCTCTTGAGAGCAGGAGTTTGAGACCAACCTGGGCAACATAGCAGGGTCTGGCTACATAACCAAACACTGTGTCTACAAAAATGAA
>NW_007224842.1:0-697 GCF_000164805.1 Carlito syrichta | reverse complement strand
ACAATGGTAGATTTGAGTGGTTTTGATGGAAATCTGCATCCAGCAAGCCTAAAATATTTGTTATCTGACCCTTTACAGAACAAGTTGGCTGACCCCTCGTCCACAGCAATGAGGGAAATTGTTTGAAGTCATGTAGGTAGTAAGTTTCAGAAGTAGGCTCGAGTCTAAAGTTCTTATTCCAGTTTGTGTATTTCTTGTGAATTCAGGGTACAAACACATTTATACAGATTCATTTTCAACTTGGTTTTATAAGTATGTTGCTCAGGGGTCCCCACATTTCACTAAACTTGGCTAAAGGAATATGCTCATACAATCTTTTATTATATCATAATGGTGCACTTTTTAAGTTTATTAATACATTTTTCTCCTTGTATTTTTTTTTTTTTGAGTTGGAGTCTCACTCTGTTGTCCAGACTGGAGTGCAGTGGCCGCTCCCAGCCACCGCAGCCTCGGCCTGCTGGGCTCTGGCGATCCTTCTGCCTCAGCCTTCCAGTAGCTGGAATTACAGGCATGCGCCACCACGCCCGGCTGATTTTTTAATCTATTGTAGAGATGAGGTCTCGCTGCCCAGGCGGGTCTCGAACCCGTGGGCTCAGGCAATTCACTCACCTCAGCCTCCCAAAGGCGCGGGATTACAGGCTGAGCCACCGAGCCCGGCTCTCCTTGTATTTTTTAAAGTTTGTTCAAGTTTAAGTAA
>NW_007224841.1:0-738 GCF_000164805.1 Carlito syrichta | reverse complement strand
CATATAAGGTCAGTACTACTGTCAGCCCTGGGCCACTGAAATTGCTTCCCTGGACACTCCTCCCTGCCTTCAAGGTGCCCAGCAAGAGTCCTCTTTGGTGTGCTCCTCTCCTTATAATGATAGATCTCTAAGACCAAGAAGAACCTGGATCTTGTGGCCCTCTTTCCCTTCCATGTTCTAGAACCCTCAAATTCCCTATCTTACCTTGCCCAGGGAATATATGGGCTCCCCTACAATATTTTGGGCACTGAGACCCCAGAATTCTCTGCCCTAAAGATCCCTAAGTCTGTCTCCTAAGTCTTAATGGGCTTTCTTCTTAGGTCTTTCCTGTCAAAGGATCCTAGGACACCATTGGTGTTTGTACCCCTTGACTTCATAGAGTATCCAAGAAGCAGCCACTTTCAAGGCTGGGCAAGTTAATGAAGCATGTACTCAGAGGCTGAAGTGTTTACCTGCTTTTATGGGAGGCTTACATAGTGGGGGCCTGAGCTATAAGCATGTGCAGAGGGGCAGCCATTGGCAGTTGACCTAGCCATGTCACACAAGGAATTGAGAATTCTCAATTCAAGTCCAACTTGTCATCTAGGTGCAGTGATTCATGCCTGTAATTCCAGCACTTTGGGAGGCCAAGGCAAGAGGATCACTTGAGGCCAAGAGTTTGAGACCAATCTTGCCAACATACTAAGAGCCCCATCTCTACATTAAAAAAAATAAACCAGACATGGTGGTGCATGTCTG
>NW_007224840.1:0-794 GCF_000164805.1 Carlito syrichta | reverse complement strand
CTACAATATTTTGGGCACTGAGACCCCAGAATTCTCTGCCCTAAAGATCCCTAAGTCTGTCTCCTAAGTCTTAATGGGCTTTCTTCTTAGGTCTTTCCTGTCAAAGGATCCTAGGACACCATTGGTGTTTGTACCCCTTGACTTCATAGAGTATCCAAGAAGCAGCTACTTTCAAGGCTGGGCAAGTTAATGAAGCATGTACTCAGAGGCTGAAGTGTTTACCTGCTTTTATGGGAGGCTTACATAGTGGGGGCCTGAGCTATAAGCAGGTGCAGAGGGGCAGCCATTGGCAGTTGACCTAGCCATGTCACACAAGGAATTGAGAATTCTCAATTCAAGTCCAACTTGTCATCTAGGTGCAGTGATTCATGCCTGTAATTCCAGCACTTTGGGAGGCCAAGGCAAGAGGATCACTTGAGGCCAAGAGTTTGAGACCAATCTTGGCAACATAGTAAGAGCCCCATCTCTACATTAAAAAAAAATTAACCAGACATGGTGGTGCATGTCTGTAATCCCAGCTACTCAGGAAGCTGAGGTAGGAGGATCATCTGAGCCCAGTATTTTAATACTTCAGTGATCTGTGATAGCACCACCGCACCCTGGCCTAGGAGACAGAACAAGTCTCTATCTCTAAAAAATAAAATAAAATACCAACTGGTCAGACTGTTATGAAATTTATTAATAAGATAGGAGGATAGAATATATAATAGTTTGTTCACTTGATATATGATGTTAAAATATGTAGTTACCTGGTATTTGGAAGGTATGTGCTCTGCCCTGGGTCCATCAAATGT
>NW_007224839.1:0-771 GCF_000164805.1 Carlito syrichta | reverse complement strand
AGTTTTGAGGCGCATGCTAGAAACAGCCTGCCCTATTGTGAAGGGAACTTCACCTGTGATTCTGGTGAAGGGTCAGGAAGGAAAGAGGAGAGCTGTAGACAAAGTCCCACTCATCTTAGAGAATCCCTGAGTGGTCCTGATTGCTGCTAGAAATATGGATGACTACAAACCCAGTGTGTCCAGAGGTGGGGCCCCTGCCCCAGTGGGTCTGGAAGGCAAAGAATCGAGTTGAAGAGGGCTATTCTGGAGGCTTAAGGTTTGATATTATCTGCCCTGTTGGGTTTTGGACTTACTTGGGACCCATCACTCCTTTCTTCTTTCCTATTTCTCCCCTTTGGAATGACAGTGTCTGTCCCATGCTTGTCCCTCCATAGCATTCTTGAAGCACGTAACTTGTTTGATTTCTCAGGTTCAGAGCAGGAAGGTAACTTGCATCAAGATGAATCATACCTTGACTCTAATCGATATTGATTTGGATGAAACATTGGACTTTAAAGTTTTGAGTGAGGCTGTCATGAAGCTGGGGCTGTTGGGATGGAGTGAATGTATTTTGCATGTGAGGAAAACATGAATTTTGAGGGAATGAGGTGTGAAATGCTATCGACTGACTGTGTATGTGCCCCCAAATTCAATGTTGAAACCTAATTCCCAAGGTGATGGCACCCGGAGGTGTGGCCTTTGTGAGGTGATTAGGTCCTGAGGGGGGAGCCTCACCAATGGGATTAGAGCCCTTATAAAAGAGGCCGCAGAGAGCACTCTCAGCCTTTTCTG
>NW_007224838.1:0-2155 GCF_000164805.1 Carlito syrichta | reverse complement strand
GAGACAGTTTTCTGTACTTTCTTCTGCTGATGGGTTTCTGTCAAACTCTGTTGTAGTTTAAAGTGATTTTTATATTTGGCAATATAAATATAAGCTCATGCTGAGAATATTCAAATGCCGCTTCTAGCATAATTAACATGGCAAGTTAGATTCAAATAACAAAAATAAAATAGAAGTCATGAAGCCAAGTAATCAGAAAATGCTCCAGTACTGTCCAAATTAGCATTTTGCATGGTCTAGTCTCTTGCAATACAAACAATTTTATTTTAGCTGTGCATATTTTAAGATGAGTAGACAAAGGGAGGAGTTAGTGTAATTATGTTTTACTTCTCCGTCTATTAATACACAGACACTTTCTTGGCTGCAGTAAAGAGTTTTCTTGGTAGAATATTGCATTAAGCAGAGCTCTGATAAAAATAAAGCCTACAAATCAGTTTCACATCAATTCTATTTTTTTATGAGATTCAAGAAATAAAAGATGAAAAGTAATTTTTTTTCTAAATATTAACTCAGAAATACATTCTCTGGAATATGACATGCTATAGTTAATAGTCAGATGCCATTCGTCTCTCAACAGAAAACAAATTTTACATTCTAAGTTTTTGGTTCTCACCCTACTTCATCTGTAGCCCTGTCCAAAGTCCATCCTGACAGCTACTGTCCAACATGCAGTTTAGTTCAAATAAATGTTGTACCATGAAACCCTTTCCAAGCAAAATAAATAACAGAGGTAATGGGATTAATCATTATTTTTTCTATTTTTAGTGATCAGTTCAGATGAATACACAAACAGAAAACAGAGAAATAAAAATATCATCTAACACCATTCCTATTTTATTCTAACTTTATTAAGATATAATTGTACAAAGACTTCATCCATTTAACATATACAATAGGATGAGTTTGGGATACATATGCACACACCCAGGATACCGTCCACACACACAATCAAATTAATAACCATATCTATTACCTTCCAACATTCCCTTAAGTCCTTTTGCTTTCCCCCTGTCCTGCTCAGAACTCATAGAAACAGATTAGAAAGGTGGGTACCAGAGGTTGAGGGGTGAGGGAGATGGAGAGATATTGATCAAAGGGTATAAACTTTTGGTTATAAGTTCTTATTCAGATGAATAAGATCTGGAGATCCAATGTAAAGCATGGTTACTATAATTAGTAATGATGTATTGTATGCTTGAAATTTGCTAAGAGAGTAGATTTTAGATATTCTCATCACATGCACAGAAGATAACTATGAGAGGTGATGAATATGTTCATTAGCTTGATTGTGGTAATTACTTCAAAATGTATACCTGTATCCAAACATAATGTTGTACATCTTAATTGTATAGAATTTTTATTTGTCAATTATACTGTTATACAGCTGGAAAAAATGTTGAGGGTAAATCTCACATTAAGTGTTTTTATCACACCATCTCTTTTTGTTAAACAGGCTTGGTATCTAAATTTCAGTTTTACTAGCTCAGCAAATTGGCATCTCAAGTCTACCTTTGATTATCACCTTTGTTTCTCTACGTTTTTGGAAATTCATGGAATGATTTAGAGATGCAAGAGACTCTGAAATCACTTCTTTAAATCTACTTGTTTTGCAGATGCAGAAAGAACTGTTTTATTAAACTGCTCATGTATGACCATAGTATCAAAATTCAAACTAGATTTCAAACTGATAATGGCATTTTGAGTTTTATGAAAATGGTTTCTAGAGGAAGGAGCCTGTTATATTCTAGGACGGTGTATTCAAGTTCTAGTCATCAAAAATGTCTTACAAACCCAAGTATGTCATTACTTTCAACTTACTTGTCTTAATTGTATCCAGAAGAAGCATAATATTTTCTATTACCGTATTTGCATTATAATCTTTTAAACATTTAGGGAACTTTCTTAGAGCTAATCTTATTCTTCTCTTATTCAGAAGTTTTTACTTATAAAATCCCAGAATTTATTTATAAAAAATGGTATATTTGTGCTTACGTGTTTAAACTTCAGTCACCTTCAAAGTACTCTCCATTTGATGCAATACACCTATTCATATGCTTTATCCACTGCTCAAAACAGTTTTTGAATTCCTCAATTGTGATGCCTTTTAGTGCTTCTGCCATTTTTTGTTTCACCTCTTCCACATTGGCAAAATGTT
>NW_007224837.1:0-743 GCF_000164805.1 Carlito syrichta | reverse complement strand
GTTCACAGAATCCTTTGTTCCCACAGTTTTGCAGAGTTTGAGATGATGTCTAATCATGAATGGTGAATGAATACAGAGCAGATTCCAGCACAGAAAACACACCCTGAGCTTAGGGAAACTAAATCTTCTAAAATGGATGTAAATCTGACTGAATTTTTTGCACAAGAAAGATATTTTCTTTATTATAGTAGGCGGTAAAGCAAACAAGCAAGCAAACAAACAATCCACAAAAAAACTTTCCTTTGGTCTGTAGAAAGGCACTATCTCTATCTCCCAAGGCTGCTTGCTAAACAAATATATTTGAAAAAATAGTATGGAACAAAAGATGTCATCATCTCTGCTAATATACCTGGAAATGTTTACAAGATCTAACAACTTTAAAATATTTTGGTCTCATTACTTCTATAGAGTATTCTTTTTGATCAAATTTGAAAATTTTTCAGCATATATTTCTTTAAATATAACTTTTTCTGTCTCTTTTTTATTTCTTTTTCTTTTGAGACTGAAATTATGTTTTATTAAACTGTTCCACTAATCATTAAAACTCTTTGACATTTTTGTTTTCTGTGCTTCAGTTTCAGCAATTTCTATTGATCTGACTTTAAATTTAGTAATTCTTTCTTGTGAAATACCCAATCTACTCTTAATTTTATCTAATATAATTTATTTAAATTTTTTAGTTTTTATTTTTAAGATTTTTATTTGATTCTTTTTTATGCTTTCTTAATTTTTCATTAAATTCT
>NW_007224836.1:0-1216 GCF_000164805.1 Carlito syrichta | reverse complement strand
TATTAAGCTAGTGCTGTTCACATATGTGATACCCAGCCTTGCTTAGTTTTTACATTTAGGTAATCTCTTTTTATATTTGAGATTTTTAATTCTCATTTCCTCCCTCTTTCTTTGCCTTCCCCCCTCCCTCCCTCTCTCTCTGCTCCCTCTGTGTCTCTCTCTCTTCCTTCCTTCCTGATTGTTGGTTCTGGAATTCTGCTCAAAGTAAAGAACTGTGAAGGGACTACGTTTTACCCAACTTACAGTTAACACATTAGCCTGCCAGAATTTTATGGTTGCTGTCAGAAGACACAAGACCTCTGAGTGAGAGACAAAGGACTCACAGCAAAAGTAGTAGCCAGAGTATTACTCACAGCAAAAGTAGTAGCCAGAGTGTTACTCACAGCAAAAATATTAGCCAGAGTATCAGCATTCTCCTTGGTTCACAGAATCCTTTGTTCCCACAGTTTTGCAGAGTTTGAGATGATGTCTAATCATGAATGGTGAATGAATACAGAGCAGATTCCAGCACAGAAAACACACCCTGAGCTTAGGGAAACTAAATCTTCTAAAATGGATGTAAATCTGACTGAATTTTTTGCACAAGAAAGATATTTTCTTTATTATAGTAGGCGGTAAAGCAAACAAGCAAGCAAACAAACAATCCACAAAAAAACTTTCCTTTGGTCTGTAGAAAGGCACTATCTCTATCTCCCAAGGCTGCTTGCTAAACAAATATATTTGAAAAAATAGTATGGAACAAAAGATGTCATCATCTCTGCTAATATACCTGGAAATGTTTACAAGATCTAACAACTTTAAAATATTTTGGTCTCATTACTTCTATAGAGTATTCTTTTTGATCAAATTTGAAAATTTTTCAGCATATATTTCTTTAAATATAACTTTTTCTGTCTCTTTTTTATTTCTTTTTCTTTTGAGACTGAAATTATGTTTTATTAAACTGTTCCACTAATCATTAAAACTCTTTGACATTTTTGTTTTCTGTGCTTCAGTTTCAGCAATTTCTATTGATCTGACTTTAAATTTAGTAATTCTTTCTTGTGAAATACCCAATCTACTCTTAATTTTATCTAATATAATTTATTTAAATTTTTTAGTTTTTATTTTTAAGATTTTTATTTGATTCTTTTTTATGCTTTCTTAATTTTTCATTAAATTCTCCATTTAAAAAATTTACTTATATTGTTTCTGTATTCTTAAACTTGTTTTATAG
>NW_007224835.1:0-571 GCF_000164805.1 Carlito syrichta | reverse complement strand
TAGTGTAGCCGGGCTTGGTGGCTCAGCCTGTAATCCCGCGCCTTTGGGAGGCTGAGGTGAGTTGATTGCCTGAGCCCGCGAGTTCGAGACCCGCCTGGGCAGCAAGACCTCATCTCTACAATAAATCAAAAAATCAGCCAGGCGTGGTAGCGCATGCCTGTAATTCCGGCTACTTGGAAGACTGAAGCAGAAGGATCGCCGGAGCCCAGCAGGTCGAGGCTGCGGTGGCCAGGAGCAGCCACTGCACTCCAGTCTGGGTGACAGAGTGAGACTCCAACTCAAGGAAAAAAAAAAAAGAAAAAAAAGAAAATAAAATAAAAGGAGATAGTGTTGTGTGCTGTCTGCATGTTAAATGAATGGCTAACTTGTCAATGGACAAGCTGTCTTCAAGTAACTTTCTCCTTCTTCCACTTTCCATTTCTCTTCTTTCTGGCAATACACAGGACAAAATGTCACAGCCTGTCCCTGATCTTCATTCTTTTTCTGCTCGAAGTATTTTCTTTTTTTTTTTTTTCATTATTCAGTATTTTTTATTATGGTTTTGTGGGGGTACAGTTAAGGGTTAGGTGTA
>NW_007224834.1:0-688 GCF_000164805.1 Carlito syrichta | reverse complement strand
ATGCTTATTGTCCAGATTTTAAATTCTTTTGAGAACAGAGAGCTTTTGGGGTGTTGTTCATAGCTTTATTTTGAATGCCTGAGGGATAATTGGGACTCCATTAATAGTACTGAGAAAATGAAACATGATAGTAAAACTGAGGTGTCAAGAAATATTTGAGAATTACTCTAGTCTTGGTATGATTGACCAATGGGACTAATTAGGACATTTATCCAAGGCAACATTTCTCTTTCTGTGGCATCACTCCACCCTTCACCCATGTCCTCTCCCCTTTTACTTTTGTGTGCCCATTGCCTTCAGATTCTCCCTGCCGCTGCCTTTATTAAAATTAAAACTTTCTTTCAGTAAAAGACTGCTATGATCAATTTCAATTTGTTCCATAAAATGTATTTCCACTTTTAAGCCTTATCTCATATTGTACAATCAAGGGACTTGTTCTCCATTTAAAAAAACATTCAGTATGGACAATTAAGTTAGGTGGAATCATTTATTTTTGGTTGAGTGCCCACTTGTTTTCTAATTTTACATTCACATAATGTAAATTATCATTTTCTTCTCATACTTATAAAGACAATCTTTTCTACAGCCCATTTAAATGAATTGGAAACACCCTTATCAACGGAGAAGAGGGTCTAACCGGGCACACAGGCACAAGTACACACATGCACCCCACACTTTTTCATGTTAG
>NW_007224833.1:0-1826 GCF_000164805.1 Carlito syrichta | reverse complement strand
GATGAGAAAAGTTCTCAAAGTGAAATGCTTTTTGCTGATGTGGAAGAGGTGAAACAACAAATGGCAGAAGCACTAAGGGACATAAAAAATGGTGAGTTCAGAAACTGTTTTGAGCAGTGGAAAAAGTGTCTTGATAGGTACTAGCCACACAGGCACATGTACACACATGCACCCTACACTTTTTCATGTTAGGCAAGTTACAATTCTTAGTATGTTGAAAGGACAATAAATTATAAATAAATTCTGGCTTGGGGGCCCTTCGTAATATATAATATATATATACACATGCACATGTGTGCATGTGTGTATATATATATACACACACATATATACATATATGTATATGTATTTTATATGTTTTTGTGTATGTATATATATTTTATATGTGTTCTTATAAATTTATATATGTATATATTTTATATGTGTTTGTGTGTATATATATTTTATATGTGTGTTTATAATGTGTATATATTTTATATGGTTTGTGTGTATATATATTTTATATGTGTGTTTATAATACATATATACACAAGCACAAATAAAATATATACACATATATGAATTTATAAGAACAGAGTTATAAATCCAAACATTCAACATATAAATAACCGGAGTGAAACTGATTTCAGTATCATGCTTTTCAGATATTTCAGCAAACTCTTCCTTGGCATAGTTGCATGGCTTACTCCCTCATCTCTTTCAGATCTTCACTCACCTTTCTGTACCTTCTACCACTACCTAATTTAAAATTAGAAACCCATCAATATTCTCTTAGCTTTCTTTGCTTTATTTATCTTAGAAGCTCTTTTAAATTCTGACATAACATATTTTTTGCTTATATGCTTATTGTCCAGATTTTAAATTCTTTTGAGAACAGAGAGCTTTTTGGGTGTTGTTCATAGCTTTATTTTGAATGCCTGAGGGATAATTGGGACTCCATTAATAGTACTGAGAAAATGAAACATGATAGTAAAACTGAGGTGTCAAGAAATATTTGAGAATTACTCTAGTCTTGGTATGATTGACCAATGGGACTAATTAGGACATTTATCCAAGGCAACATTTCTCTTTCTGTGGCATCACTCCACCCTTCACCCATGTCCTCTCCCCTTTTACTTTTGTGTGCCCATTGCCTTCAGATTCTCCCTGCCGCTGCCTTTATTAAAATTAAAACTTTCTTTCAGTAAAAGACTGCTATGATCAATTTCAATTTGTTCCATAAAATGTATTTCCACTTTTAAGCCTTATCTCATATTGTACAATCAAGGGACTTGTTCTCCATTTAAAAAAACATTCAGTATGGACAATTAAGTTAGGTGGAATCATTTATTTTTGGTTGAGTGCCCACTTGTTTTCTAATTTTACATTCACATAATGTAAATTATCATTTTCTTCTCATACTTATAAAGACAATCTTTTCTACAGCCCATTTAAATGAATTGGAAACACCCTTATCAACGGAGAAGAGGGTCTAACCGGGCACACAGGCACAAGTACACACATGCACCCCACACTTTTTCATGTTAGGCAAGTTACAATTCTTAGCATGTTGAAGGGACAATAAGTTATATTTTCTTATTATAAAGAAGTTTTTTTTCTAAAGTCCAAACAGTTCTTTGAAGTAATTGAAGACCTGAATTTAGCTCTTACTTGGAAAATGATATCTGTGGCTATGAACGAAATCAAAGAAGGATCTTCACTTTTTTATCCCGGAAAGAAGTTGGCTGTTTTTGTGGAACTGAGTTGTACATTTTATCTCATCATTTTGGCATCAGTGATATTGATGCAAAATTATGATTAAGAAGTCACAATTCATAAAAATAACA
>NW_007224832.1:0-732 GCF_000164805.1 Carlito syrichta | reverse complement strand
TGGTTATTTCATAGAGGGGTTTTGCGAGTCAGCAAACTTAGGAATCCATAGTTGGCAGTATTCTATAGCTCCAAGAATTACTGGACTGCGTTTTGCTTCCTGGGGCCGGGATGCCTGTTATAGCCCGAATGCGCTGGGCAGTCAGGGATCTTTTACCTCCCTCGAGGTTATACCCAAAGTATGTGCCTACAGTCACACAGAGCTGAGCCTTTTTTGCTGACACCCTATACCCCAGAGTCTGAAGTTCTTTAAGCAGGTGCCTGGTGGCACGCAGGCACTCACCTTCTGATGTGGCTGTGATTAACAGCTCATCTACATACTGTAGCAGAGTCACTTCAGTGTGCTGTTGCTAGAAAGCTCGGAGGTCTTGACGGAGAGCTTCATCGAACAGCGTGGGAGAGTTTTTAAATCCTTGTGGGAATTGTGTCCAGGTTAACTGACCATTTTCCCCTTTTTCAGGATCTGTCCATTCAAAAGCAAACAGGAGTTGGCTCTGCTCAGCCAATGGGATGCTGAAGAAGGCATCCTTAAGGTCCAGGACAGTGTATACCTGCCTCTCTGGAGTTAACCTGCTGAGGAGGGTGTACGGGTTGGGGACTGTGGGATGGATATCCTCCACTTGCCTGTTGACCTCCCTGAGGTCCTGGACAGGGTGGTAGTCTCCTGTGCCCTCCTTTTTGACAGGAAGAAGCGGGGTATTCCAGGATGAGTGGCACGGCACTAGGATTTCAG
>NW_007224831.1:0-768 GCF_000164805.1 Carlito syrichta | reverse complement strand
ACTTTTACATTTTTGGTGGGAATGTAAACTAGTACAACCTCTGTGGAAAACAGTGTGGTGATTTCTGAAAAAATCTCAAAATTGACCTTCAGTAATTCAACTCAGTACATACAACTCAGTAATCCTTCAGGGAATATACCCAGAGGAACTCAAATCACTCTATAATAAAGATACCTGAGTTCTGGTAAAATAGCGAAGGCATAAGTGGAATTGTGAGATTCTCCAAATGTGAGTTCCCCAAAAGACTCTTACTTTGCTTCCCCCACCCCCCTGCCCACCACCAGCTGCACCGGTCCAAGGCCCAGAGACTCTCAGTTCTATGCAAGGTTGGATATTGCGACCCCCAGCTGCTGCTGCTCCACTATACGTGGCCCCTGCCTGGCCACATGGGAATCTCAGCTCCCTCCCCAGCTACATCATCTCACCCAGTGCCAAGCCATCACCTGTGGAGGCCCTCGAATACCACCTTGTGGAGATCTGGGTTCCCTTGCTAGCTACACTGATCCACCCGGAACTCAGCTGCCTCCAGCTCCCAGCCTGACTGGGCTCCTAGCCCAGCAGCCTGGTGCTTGCTCTTCAGAGTTCTAGCTCCCCACCCTGAGTTCTAGGCCCCCACCCAGCCCTATTTCAAGTCACCGTCACCCAGGGAGGCTCTAGGTGCCCGCCCTTCAGAGATACCAGCTCCATTTCTGACTGAAGTATGCTGTGAGGGGCCCAAAGCCACTCTCACCACTCACACCTGCCCTTTGGAGCTCTGGTCCCACCTTG
>NW_007224830.1:0-828 GCF_000164805.1 Carlito syrichta | reverse complement strand
GACTGGAGTGCAGTGGCCGCTCCCGGGCCCCGCAGCCTCGACCTGCTGGGCTCCGGCGATCCTTCCGCCTCGGCCTTCCGAGTAGCCGTAATTACAGGCATGCGCTACCACACCCGGCTGATTTTTTGATTTATTGTAGAGAAGAGGTCTCGCTGCCCCAGGTGGGTCTCGAACCCGCGGGCTCAGGCAATCCACTCACCTCAACCTCCCAAAGGTTGGGATT
Source organism: Carlito syrichta (assembly GCF_000164805.1). Classification (NCBI taxonomy): domain Eukaryota; kingdom Metazoa; phylum Chordata; class Mammalia; order Primates; family Tarsiidae; genus Carlito; species Carlito syrichta. The sequence continues at coordinate 605 of NW_007224830.1, read as the reverse complement.
ACAGGCTGAGCGGGATTACAGGCTGAGCCACCGAGCCCGGCTGTTGTTCAGTATTTTAGTTCTAAATTGCTTATTACCCCATAAATTACTATTAGTACTCTTGATTTTCTAATCAAGATTTATTTAGCACAATATATGTGTTTAACAGTATTTTGTCTCACCATTCTACCTTCCATTTCAAACATTTTTCTGAACTTTTCTTCTTCCTGAAATTTTTCCCTTAGAATTGTGTTTAGTAAGAGTTGCTAGCAGTTTTATCCAATATGGCAGTCCATAGCCACATGTGACCTGTTAGCATTAGAGATATGACTACTGTGACTGAGAAAATTAACTATTGATTTTTTAGATTTTTTTTCTTTTTGAGTTGGAGTCTTACTCTGTCATCCAGTTAATTTTAACTAATTTAAATGTGAATAGTTACATGTTGTGACTGGAATATATAGAGAACTAGTGTATATATATTCCAATCACATTATTTAATTTGTGAGTCATTTTATTGTCCTCCTTTACTTTCCTCAACATTTTTATGAATATATTTTAATAATCAATAACGTTTCCCCCGTTCCACAGGAAAAAACTATATACCTCCTCCTATATTCTATTGT
>NW_007224829.1:0-758 GCF_000164805.1 Carlito syrichta | reverse complement strand
AAAGTAAGGTAAAAGGGACCTGAAAACAGGAGAAATGCCAGCTGGGAGCAAGGCCCCAGTAAAAGGCGGCCATGACAGAGGCAAAGCCCCATGGATCTTGTTGATGGACCTTCCCTAACTTTGAAGGATTGCGTGCATAGGCTTAAGAATGTTCCCTCTTTAATTGAGATAATAGATGTACAAATAGATGATGGCATTTGACAGCAAAAATTATACCTAGGCATAATGGAGGTGAGATTGCAGCAAAAAGGGTTCCCCTTAGGGTGTGTAAGGATGTTTTTCAGTAACAGCAGGAGGCTGAGAAAAACGAGTCAACCACTTCCTCATAAACAACAGACCTCAGCTGAGAGCTGGTGGAAAACAACCGTTTGAGATAAAAAATAGGTTAAGATATTTTACGATTAAATAAGTAGTTTAATGAAGATAGAATTCAGAATATTAAGATAGTAAGGTAAGATAAACTAGTAAGATAAGAGATATATAATAGTATAAGTGATAGTTAAGAAAATATAGGGATATAAGGATAGAAATAAGATTAATAGAAATAAATATATAGTAGTAAGTAAATTAAATAAGACTTAGGGTTAAGGTTTAGCTTTATAGGGTAAGAATATTATAGGCCTATAGTAGTAAATAGTTATAAGAAAGTTAGGGAGAAATCCAGGATATTCATAAATGTTTGACTTAAGAAAAACACCATCTGTGGCTGAAATTGTTAAAGGTCAACCTTATTGTGAGTGCAAAAAGGATGTACGTGG
>NW_007224828.1:0-1128 GCF_000164805.1 Carlito syrichta | reverse complement strand
AAATTTTAGAGTTGTGGGGTACACAGTGCAGCAATTTTCTTATCTGCAAAATCAGCATAGCAGACCTCTTTCAATTGGTTGTTGTTAGAATTTGACATTTAAGGTTTTCTGCCTTTCCTCTCACATCCTTTCATTCTTTTCTTTCTTTCCTCTTCACCATCCCTCCTTCCCTTCTTTCCTGCCTTTTACAAATACTTATTAAAATGTGACTCTGTTGTGGATGACATTCTAAGACTTGAGGTTTGAGAAAACCAAACTAATGAGATCTCTGATCTCATAGAATTTACTGTGTGTAATATATCTGGCACAAGATTGGAAATACATGTAATATTTCTTGGTTTTACTCCTTCCTTCTCTTCCTGCTGTGTTCACACTCATCAGAATTTAACTGTCCCAAGTTTTACTAATATGTGAAAAAAACAGTGAAAAATACTCATTAAATAGTTGAGTATTTACTTCTAGGTGTAATTGGAGGAACAGGAAGTAAAGATATTTACTGTTTTTATTTATAAACTCATTGTTTGGCTTTGTCAAAAATATGCATATACATGCCTTTTTAATTAAAATATAATAAATGTAAGAAAACATTAGTAATAAACAAAAAAGTTCAACATATTTTATCAGTGAATCTCTCTCATATTCTCATTGATTTTCTTCTGAAACATCATCTGCATTTATATTTTTGAGTAGTAATAGATTGGCATAATTTTCTGTGTAAACAGAACAGAACACAAGGCTAAGACTTGTAGCCTCAGCTTGATCCATGGATGCTCTAATACTGATTGAGGGTTGTCTTTAACTCTTATCTTGACTTGAGATTCTAGTCTTAAGTGAGATATCAGAACTTTCTCTCCTTCTGCAACCCCCATCTTCTCCTTACCATTCCCACTTAACTATGTTATAAGATCTGGTCAAGAATGCAACTAGCCAACATGCTTGGTAGAGTGGGTGTGGGTAAGCTGATTGATATTCTGGGGTCGAGAATAAAAGGGTCAAAGCTTTTGCTATTATACAAGATTTCCCTTTGGAATTATCTTTGTCTCTTTGTATTAATATTGTTTGAATGTCAATAACTTTTTTCTTCTCTGTTCTCTGTTTCTCTGTCTGTCTCATGTCTGTCTCTGTCTC
>NW_007224827.1:0-825 GCF_000164805.1 Carlito syrichta | reverse complement strand
TTTTTGCTACACTTTTTGATCATTTACTTTATTACATTATTGTGTTAGCTTCAGAGTGTCAGTCAAGGTCATAATACCTTAAACACAGAGATAGAGTCTCAGAGTTTTCTTTTAATTTTTTTTCTAGTTTAATTTATGCAAAGTTTAAGAGTGGAGTGATTTCAGCAGTTGGCCCAAAATGTACAGAACACTAGTACTGTTCAGTTTAAAAAGCCTTTTGAACAGAAAACAAAAAAATCCTTTTATTAATTATTCTTCAGTGCCACAAAACATTATTTAGTTCCATAATTTATAAAGAAAATTTATATATATATAGTCATAATTTTAACATTTTCTGTCTGTTGGACTCCTGGGTTAATTTTAGTTGGAATCTTGAAAGAGATAACTTTACTGAGATTGAAAATGTTATCAGTTATCTGCTAATCTCATAAAACTCTTATGCTTTATTTAACATGTCAGCAAAGGACTCTGTTCAGTATCAAAATATTGCCCTTTGTAGCCTCAATGTATGGTTATTGATTTTACCTACCTATATAATCCATACATTCTATTTGACTGAAAGCCATAGAATAAAGAGAAACAGGACTCCAAGGAGCTAGTTAAGGTCAAATTTTACTCAAAACAGAGAATGCTTTTTAGTTTGTTTGCTTTTTGTTTGTCTATCCACCATAACATTGTAAAATAAATAAAATAGATGTGATTCTCTTTAGAAACAATATGCCCATTCATATAGACACATGCATAAAAAATTAAAAGACAAATGCATAAATATTTATATTTTATATAGGTGTTTAGATACGTAGTATAGAGGTTTTAATTTCTTTA
>NW_007224826.1:0-753 GCF_000164805.1 Carlito syrichta | reverse complement strand
ACAGAAAACAAAAAAATCCTTTTATTAATTATTCTTCAGGGCCACAAAACATTATTTAGTTCCATAATTTATAAAGAAAATTTATATATATATAGTCATAATTTTAACATTTTCTGTCTGTTAGACTCCTGGGTTAATTTTAGTTGGAATCTTGAAAGAGATAACTTTACTGAGATTGAAAATGTTATCAGTTATCTGCTAATCTCATAAAACTCTTATGCTTTATTTAACATGTCAGCAAAGGACTCTGTTCAGTATCAAAATATTGCCCTTTGTAGCCTCAATGTATGGTTATTGATTTTACCTACCTATATAATCCATACATTCTATTTGACTGAAAGCCATAGAATAAAGAGAAACAGGACTCCAAGGAGCTAGTTAAGGTCAAATTTTACTCAAAACAGAGAATGCTTTTTAGTTTGTTTGCTTTTTGTTTGTCTATCCACCATAACATTGTAAAATAAATAAAATAGATGTGATTCTCTTTAGAAACAATATGCCCATTCATATAGACACATGCATAAAAAATTAAAAGACAAATGCATAAATATTTATATTTTATATAGGTGTTTAGATACGTAGTATAGAGGTTTTAATTTCTTTACCCTCCCTTTGTTATTCAGTTTTTCATATTTTGATCATGAGATAATATTTTACATACAATAGTTTTTGCAATTTATTTAAAACGCATGACTTATTCAAAACGGTTGAAGAAAATGCTCTCAAACCACTTGTACCTAATTACCTATAAAA
>NW_007224825.1:0-1605 GCF_000164805.1 Carlito syrichta | reverse complement strand
CGGAGATTCGCCTCCCCAAGGTAGGGGAGGGGGCCAAAGCCAGGAAACAGGCTTGGCCATAACTCAAAAAACACATGGCCACACCATAGCTTAGCAAGGCAATGGCAAACGACTTGGCAATGTCCTACATTTTATTAATTTTCAAAGATTTTTTTGTACTTGTTCAAATATTTTCCCTCCTTTGGTTACCCAATTACTCAGAAATATTTTAAAATATTCTTCTATGATGGTGAATTTGTCCTTTGGGGGAGTAGAGGAAGAAGAGTAACTTTATAAACTTTTGCTTTACTTACTTAGAAACTGTTATGCATGGGTTTTGAGTGAACATTAACAATGTCATTTGATGCAGGTAAAAGTTCCGAACAGAAGACTGGTGGGAGGTATTGGTCCCTCATCCTTTTGATCTTCCTGAAGACAGGCATCTTTGAACTTGGGTGTAGCTGGATACACTATGGCACGTTTCAGCAGAAAGATAATTCTGTGGCTCTTCCTATTTATGTGGCAACAATGAAAGTGTCCGTGTATGTGAGAAATATGCACTCTTTGCTCAGAAATCAAGGAGTCTGAGCTTAGATGCCAGTTTCTACAAAGGTTCTGGGAGATGCCTTCGTCAGGGATGATGTTCTGATCCATGGGAAATTGACTTCATACATGTCCTACTAACTGGGGGAATGAAGAAAGGTGTTCTTATAAAGAGTTGACTTTTATTTCATTTTTTCCCTTAATCGCCCTCTCTATAAGTTTCAGTACAATGAATGGTGGTGATGTGTTCAGACATTCTTTTGGTGTTCCCGATCTTAGAGGACACTTTGACTCTTTCACCATTACTTATGAAAACTATGGGTTTTTCAGAGATGCTTTTTGTTAAATTGAGAAAGTTACTTTGTAGTTCTACTTGTTGAGTATGTTTATCATGAAAAGGTATTGGACTTTGCCAAATGAATTTTTTTTTGCATCTATTGAGATGAAACTGTGATTCTTGTAATTTATTCTATTAATGTGGTATGTTACAGTGATTAAGTTTCTTACATAGAACCACGCTTGCATTCCTGAGATACATCCAACTTGGTCATACTGTATAATAATTTTAATGGGTTATGAGATTCAATTTGCTAGTTGTTGATAATGTTTATGTCAATATCTGTGAGGAATTTTGGTGCAGTGTCTTTTTATTTAATGCCTTTGGATTTGATATCAGGTTAATACCAGTATCATAGACTGAGTTGGGATATATTTTCTCATTTTCAATTTTATGACCATTGTCCTTTCTGATTTGCAGTTTCATTAAAATATATTCACCAAGTTTGGGAGTATTCTTTACTTCTTGAAAATCCTTTCTCTGTTAGTTTCCTAGAGTTGCCTTGGCAAATTATCGCTAGTTGGGTGGCTTACAATAGACATTTTTTATCTACAGATCTGGAGACTAGACTTTATTTCGGCCAATAGCAAGATGTTAGCTGGATAGTGCTCCCTCTGAAGGTTATGGGGTGGGGACTTCCTTACCTCTAGGAGCTTCTGGTGTTGTTGGTAATTCTTGTCATTTCTTGACTTGCAGCTGCATCACTCCAATCTCTGTTTTCATTGTGGTCTTTTCTCTGTGTCTTC
>NW_007224824.1:0-731 GCF_000164805.1 Carlito syrichta | reverse complement strand
CCAGCCGGTCGAGGCTACAGGAGCAGCCACGCATTCCAGTCTGGGTGATAGAGTGAGACTCCAACTCAAAAAAAAAAAAAAAGATAATAGAAAAAAAGAAAAAGAATCCTGGAGAATGAAAGGCTAACACTCACAGTGAAGCTTCTCCCAGCTTTGGCAGTTTCTGAGGTGGGGCCATGCTAGATTCTTCCTGTGGACTCACCACAAGAACCTTGTGAATATTTTAATCCAAGTAATGTGTGGCTACTCTGGGAAACCTCATGAAATAGGGGAAAAGATGAGTTTCCAGTAGTTGTAAATGTAGTGGATAGTTGAGAGTGTTCTGGAACATGCCAACATACTTAGTAATGTCAACATCAGACATTAGAGAGCGAGAGAGAGAGAGCGCATTGATCCATCTTCAAGCGTTTACACACTGCTGGGAAAGTTTCTGTGATTTAGAGATTTGTAGGTGTGAGTGAATACCTAGAAGCCAAGGGATATTCCCAACATCTGTCAGGAAAGTAAAACATTACAAACTTAAAACCATTGCAGAAACAACTATTTTATTTCAATGCTGATAAAGTGCTCTTAACAAAATGCCCAGTATGCACTGTGAATGTATTTAAAGGGGGATCTCACCCACTAGGAAGTTCGAGGCCTTTCTCATTAAAGAGACGGAATAAGAATTACCAGGTTTAGGGAGCAAAAAAGGCTTGCAGTGCATAGGTTACTAAATCAGGAAGGAAACT
>NW_007224823.1:0-717 GCF_000164805.1 Carlito syrichta | reverse complement strand
GAAACCTCATGAAATAGGGGAAAAGATGAGTTTCCAGTAGTTGTAAATGTAGTGGATAGTTGAGAGTGTTCTGGAACATGCCAACATACTTAGTAATGTCAACATCAGACATTAGAGAGCGAGAGAGAGAGAGCGCATTGATCCATCTTCAAGCGTTTACACACTGCTGGGAAAGTTTCTGTGATTTAGAGATTTGTAGGTGTGAGTGAATACCTAGAAGCCAAGGGATATTCCCAACATCTGTCAGGAAAGTAAAACATTACAAACTTAAAACCATTGCAGAAACAACTATTTTATTTCAATGCTGATAAAGTGCTCTTAACAAAATGCCCAGTATGCACTGTGAATGTATTTAAAGGGGGATCTCACCCACTAGGAAGTTCGAGGCCTTTCTCATTAAAGAGACGGAATAAGAATTACCAGGTTTAGGGAGCAAAAAAGGCTTGCAGTGCATAGGTTACTAAATCAGGAAGGAAACTTATCCAAAGACCTGAAGAGCACCTGGCATGAGCCTAGGGGCTCACAGAGACAGTAGCAGGAAGTGAGGCTCCACAGCAGGAAGTCAGTAGGTCCTGCAGTGCCCTGGGACACAGAATCTATTATAATTAACCCAATAATAGGTTATTAAATTTGCTTTAGGTTTGCCAGACCTTTTTAAAAAGTTAGTCTGATGCTTATAGAAAGAGTGCTACTTTTCAGTGCTATGTCTAGGAACAA
>NW_007224822.1:0-735 GCF_000164805.1 Carlito syrichta | reverse complement strand
TCTTTCTTCTGTGTTGAATACTTTCTTGTTTCTGTAAAAGCTGATCTGGAGGTGAAATAAACTCTTAGGGATTGAAGGTCTGGGAGAGATTTTAATTCTCCGTTGGTTACGAAACTGAGCGTAGCCTGGTAGGTAATTCTTGGTTAAAATTGTTTATCTTTGAGAACTTTGAAGATTGAACTCCAAACTCAAGTCCCCAGCTATGAAAAAACTAGAGTCAATATCTATTTTTAGCTTACCTAGAAGCTGCTTTATGAAAGTTGGTGCTCCCATGTTGGGTGCATATATGTTTAGGAGGAATATTTCTTGTTGATGGATTGAACCTTTTATCATTATATAGTGACTTTTCATTTGTTAAAATTTTTGATAACTTAAAGGGTATTTTGTCTGATATTATCACAACTCCTGTTTACTTTTGCATTCCATTTGCCTGAAAATTTGTTTTCTATACTCTGAGTCTGAGAGTATCCTTCCTCATGAGATGAGTCTTTTGGAGAAAACATATTGTTGCATCATGATATGTTACTCAATTTGCCATTCTATGCCTTTCCAGTGGTGCATTTAGTCCATTCACCTTCAGGCTAATTATTGAAATGTGAAAATCTATTCCTGTCATGAAGTTCTTATAATTTGTTGTTGCTGCTGCTGTTTGTTAGTTCATTGGTTTGTTGTCTTTCTTTGATATTTGAGTTAATTCATGTGTGTTTTCAATCTTTTTCCTGCATTCTTGGGAAG
>NW_007224821.1:0-778 GCF_000164805.1 Carlito syrichta | reverse complement strand
CCATGTTGGGTGCATATATGTTTAGGAGGAATATTTCTTGTTGATGGATTGAACCTTTTATCATTATATAGTGACTTTTCATTGTTAAAATTTTTGATAACTTAAAGGGTATTTTGTCTGATATTATCACAACTCCTGTTTACTTTTGCATTCCATTTGCCTGAAAATTTGTTTTCTATACTCTGAGTCTGAGAGTATCCTTCCTCATGAGATGAGTCTTTTGGAGAAAACATATTGTTGCATCATGATATGTTACTCAATTTGCCATTCTATGCCTTTCCAGTGGTGCATTTAGTCCATTCACCTTCAGGCTAATTATTGAAATGTGAAAATCTATTCCTGTCATGAAGTTCTTATAATTTGTTGTTGCTGCTGCTGTTTGTTAGTTCATTGGTTTGTTGTCTTTCTTTGATATTTGAGTTAATTCATGTGTGTTTTCAATCTTTTTCCTGCATTCTTGGGAAGGGAGTGGTCTTTCTTCTTTTCTTTTTTCAGTGTTTAATACTTTCTTAAGTGATTCTTGTATAGTTGGTCTGGAGGTGACATATACTCTTAGGGATTAAATGTCTGGGAAGGATTTTAATCTTCCATCACTGATGAAACTTAGCTTAGCCTGGTAGGGAATTCTTGGTTGAAATTGTTTATCTTTGAGAAATTGAAGATTGAACTCTAAATTCTCCTAGCCTGAAGTGTTTATGTAGATAAGTCTGCTGCTATTCTAATTAGTCTTCCCCATAGGTTGGTTGACCTTTCTCTCTTGCTGCCTTTAGGATTTTTT
>NW_007224820.1:0-776 GCF_000164805.1 Carlito syrichta | reverse complement strand
CAGGCCTCGAACCCACGGGCTCAGGCAATCCACTCACCTCAGCCTCCCAAAGGCCCGGGATTACAGGCTGAGCCACCGAGCCCCACTCATTCTGGCATTTAAAGCTTCTACTAGAGAGTGGATTGGTAGTTGCTGGGCACTGCTGAGACAGGACATAGCTAGAGACAGTCTAGGCAGACAGACAGGAGAGTCCTCTGGTAACAATGTATTGAACTCCTGGCAGGCCTCTCAGGTTCAGCATTGGTAAACAACTTGCAAGCCTTTCAAGCTAGAGTTAAAATCCTCACTTCTGGGATTGAAAAGCAACCAATCAGCTCACCATTAGGTCTCTACCTTAATACTGACCAATCAGAACAGCAACAGCTCACAGCTAGTGCTAGCCAATCGGCTTGGACTTAGGGCTATATAAGCACCAGGTTTCCAGTCCCAGATGGGCAACCCCTTCGGCCCCCTCCCGTTGTGGAAGCTTTTCTGTCCTCAATAAATCCTGTTTTCTCACATTCCGGCTGTCTATGACCCTCATTCTTCCTGGGCATGAGACAAAAACCTTGACCCTGAAGAGCTGCAACTTGAAGAGCTGCAGAAGATCATTGGAGTTGAAAAGTCATGTACCCCAGAGGCTGGCTTGACAGCCGACACTGTCAGCTGATCCAGGAGAGCTGTAGAGGATGTGAGACTCTGAGCTGAGCACCCCGGGGGCTAGGGTTGCCAGCCCACCGAACCAGCAACACTCTCAGGGCTTGGCTTGCAGTCCATTAAGCCAACACCCTGGGGGC
>NW_007224819.1:0-939 GCF_000164805.1 Carlito syrichta | reverse complement strand
CAACAGCTCACAGCTAGTGCTAGCCAATCGGCTTGGACTTAGGGCTATATAAGTACCAGGTTTCCAGTCCCAGATGGGCAACCCCTTTGGCCCCCTCCCGTTTTGGAAGCTTTTCTGTCCTCAATAAATCCGGTTTTCTCACATTCCGGCTGTCTATGACCCTCATTCTTCCTGGGCATGAGACAAAAACCTTGACCCTGAAGAGCTGCAACTTGAAGAGCTGCAGAAGATCATTGGAGTTGAAAAGTCATGTACCCCAGAGGCTGGCTTGACAGCCGACACTGTCAGCTGAACCAGGAGAGCTGTAGAAGGAAGGTGAGACTCTGAAGCTGAGGCACCCCGGGGGCTAGGGTTGCCAGCCCACCGAACCAGCAACACTCTCAGGGCTTGGCTTGGCAGTCCATTAGAGCCAACACCCTGGGGGCTAGACTTGCCAACCCCCATTCCAATTGCAACACTCAGGGCTTGATTCTCCAGTTCATTAGAGCTGACACTTGTGGGGCTAGGATTACCAGCCCCTCCATGACCCTCTCTGGGGCTTGGCTGGCTGACCCATTGAGCTGAGTGAAAGGTGCAGGAAACGACCAGAGGGGCAGCTCCCCAAATGGCGCTGAGCATGGTGAGGACACAGCAGACAACAAAGGCCCCAGGTCCCGGCTTCTGTGTGCACAATTCCCCACGCACGGGAAGTTCAAACCTGCAACCTCCAATCCTTAGCCAGCTTTGTTATGCGTTCAATAGGACTGTAACAGGCCTCGGCCCCACCCTACTCCCATGCAGCTCCTCCAATAGAAACATAGCATGGCCCCTTCCAGCCCCTGTCAGGCTAATAAATACAGCTCATTCCCTGCAACTCTCTCTCTCTCTCTCTTCTTCCTCCATTACAGATCCTCTCTGTAACAGCCCCTTTAATAAATCTCTTGGTCCTGGCTGGTTGTG
>NW_007224818.1:0-531 GCF_000164805.1 Carlito syrichta | reverse complement strand
AAATAGCCACCTATACTCATGCTATTTCACAACTAACATAATCAGCAAATTGCTATTCTGTAATTATTATTTCATTTTTTCGCTTTTTTTGTTTTATTATCTTTGTGCACTTAAAAATTGTATGTGTGTCGGTGTTCTGCACTGTGCATGTAATAACTTTAATATACATTTATATTTTTTAACTATAGGTGTATAATTTTAGTTGCTTTTGGCATATATATATGTGTGTGTATATATATATATATATATATATATAAATTTGGATCTTTATTTTTCACTTAATACTATAAGATTCACCTGTGTTGTCACAAATCCCTGGATCATAATACACCATTCCATCATACAAATATAACCCAGATTATTCACTCTTTTTCTTGTTGGGCAGCTCAGCTGTTTCCAAGCTTTTGTTACAGCACATATGACTTTTATAAGCATTCTTATATATACCTCTGGTTGTATCTGTAGAAAACTTTCTCTCGGTACATGCCCAGAGCAAATGATTGATTCCCGGGTACACAGAAATTTAACTGT
>NW_007224817.1:0-785 GCF_000164805.1 Carlito syrichta | reverse complement strand
ACACACATTTACAGCTGCTTGTTTATTCTCTTTCTAGAAGCCTGATTTGTAACCTCAATCGATTTCTGTTTATCTAATTCATTTAAAAAGCAAAATGAGTCAATCAATGCCATTTCTGCCAAGAATAACCCCCCAGGTGGAACCACTTCCAGATCTCTTAAATAATGATTTTGCACTTACACAATTTATGAAGAATGTCTTGCTAATCCACAATTGCTTTTTTACTTAATCTGGAAGTCTTATTTTTCTTAATTATCAGTGTGAATAGGGTCAACATGTTCATGAAATGAGCATTCACATTTTATCTTTGATTGTGGCAGTTGCTCAGTAAACTGACTTTCAGTTACTTATTGGTGACATTTTTACTGAAAGATGTTGCAAACTTAGCCCGAAAGCTGATCTAGACAGTATACTTAATTCTGATCTTTTAAAGATGGGAAAGGTGAATGGTTTAAAGAAGAGGAGAGGTAGATATTCTCTTATTTCCAGTATATCTCTCTGTCCTTTAGAACAATAAATGACTCTAGGTTTAACTTGGAGTAGCTTCTGGAACTCACTTTGGGAGTAAATAGGTGGCCAAATAATCAGAATTTCTCTCTCAGGTACTTAGACGTGTTCAAAGAAAAAGTATAATTGCTAAAATTAATTCACATTTTGAGGTCAGTTTCATACACATCATAAACCTGCCTTCAAATTGGGATTTCACAGTCAGGTGTTGACAGCAGTAGAAAGACTTAACCAACCAAATAAGATAAAGCATGTGTTTTTGTCTTTGCTATCTTTCC
>NW_007224816.1:0-767 GCF_000164805.1 Carlito syrichta | reverse complement strand
AGGGCTGAAGCAATTGGGAACACTTGGGCTCCTCTTAGACCAAATACTGTGTGTTTTGGGAGAGAACTTTCTATGAAATAATAGACTGACAGCCTCAGCATGCGAGAGGTTCCCATCATGGTGACCAAGCAGAAGCTGATAGCTACTGCTGAGAAAAGGCTTTCTACTTCCAGGGGGAGATTTCCCAGGTAAACCTGTTAGATCCATACACTGAACATTAATAGAATTCTAAGCCTTTAAACTGAAGCATAGAAAGGTGTTTCTGAAATATAAAAAGTAGGTCAACTGCATGCATCGAAGAGAACTTCCATGAGAGAGTCATTCAGCTCTTTCCCTGCTGTGACCTGGGGACACCTTGCGTCCAGGGCTGTTCTTCCATGGCACTTGGTTTAAAGACTGACCAATCTGGACAAAAGGCAAGAGCACGAGACCCCGGGGCAGCTGTTATTCTCTGAGAAGTCGGGCCAAGCATTCACAGATCCAAGAAATGCTGCCACCAGGGAGAAGCCAATAAAATGAATAAGTCACAGCTTTTGGAAATAATGGGTTCTCTACTTGGAGGAAAGGGGAGATTGGCATGGCAGGAACAACACCCTTATTTCTCCTAATATAAGATCCTATCTATTTTAAGACAATGATTTCAGAGATGGTACATTGAAAAAGTGGAAGGACATAACATGGAATCAATATAACCAATGAGCAGTCATCTTCACACTGCCTAGTTGCCATATTTTTCTAGCAGTTCACTTTAATTTACCATCCGATCC
>NW_007224815.1:0-532 GCF_000164805.1 Carlito syrichta | reverse complement strand
CCACCCATCTGCCTGCTGCCCATCACCTGACCTCAGTACCTTCACTTCATGATGACATGGAGCAGACCACCACCCAACCACCTTAATGTCCTGCCCCCATCAGAGGGGAATGTTTAAAAGCATTCTACCTCAAGTAGCCAGTCGCCATTGCTCTACTAAGCTATGGTATGACCGTGTGGCTCCTTGAGCCACAGTCGCCGTGTTTCCTAGCCTTGGCCCCCTCCCTTACCTTGGGTCGGTGAATTTCTTCTCCCTCTCTAATTTACTTTTTAATTAAACTGTATTTGCTAATCTAACTGCTGTACAATTCTTTGCATCTTTCACACGGCACCAGATCATTGCCCCAGACTCCCACCCACACCCCCAGAGAGGTTGACCTCATATTCTGGAGGACCCCGCTGGGATTATGACCTAACAAAAAGAGAAAGTATATTTTAAATCACTGTTTTCAGTGCCCTGGCCTATATTTTGAAAAATATAAATAGATAAAAAGCAAGTGAAAAATAAATAACAGAGTTGATACTCGTGAAAA
>NW_007224814.1:0-1165 GCF_000164805.1 Carlito syrichta | reverse complement strand
TATTATTATTATTTGAGGTAGGGTCTCAGTCTGTCTCACTCTGTCATCCAGGATGGAGTACAGTGGCACAATCATGACTCACCACAGCCTCGATCTCCTGGGCTCAGGTGATCTTTCCGTCTCAGCCTCCTGAGTAGCTAGGACTACAGGCGCATGCCACCACACCCAGCTAAGTTTTTTATTTTTTTGAATGACAGGTTCTCACTATGCTGCCCCAGTTGGTCTTAAACTCCTGAGCTCAAGCAGTCCTCCCACCTGGACCTACCAAAGTGCTGGGATTGCAGGTGTGAGCCACCGCCACCGGCCCCAATACATTATTTTATTCTCACCACAACACTATGAAACAGATAAGGCAGCCACTGGGGAAACTGAGCCCCAGGTATATTTGCCCAGGATCCTATAGTTGCCAGAGAATCCCTTCGCCCGGTGCCCTTTCTGCGATACTGGTTTCCCAGCATAATATGGCAGAATTTTCTGACAAAGTTTCAGCCTTTGTTCATCGATATGCTGCTGAAGGTCCAGGAGCAGAGACAGAATAGAACTATAAATTACTATGTCTAAGATCTTTATTTTACTTTCCCTGAACCTAAGAATTCTTATTTTGGGGGTAATAAATAAGGATTTGCTCAGATAAAAAATGACTTTAAACCTCTATTTATTTTTTGAAAAACACACACACAAACATGGCTGGAGTCAGTTGTTTGTGAAATAACACATTTCGTCAGTGTTACGACTGTAGCCCTCTCAAAATCTCGTTGTCTTTAAAGAAGACTGTCTTGTAGAAACAGAATGAAATTGTTGTTGTTGTTGTTGTTATTATTATTATGGGTCTCACTCTGTCATCCAGACTAGAGTGCAGTGGCACAATCGTGACTCACCACAGCCTTGACCTCCTGGGCTCAGGCAGTCCTTCCATCTCAGCCTCCTAAGTAGCTAGGAATACAGGCGCCTGCCATCACACCCAGCTATGTTTTTTTTGGTTGTTGTTCCTAAAACAGGGAGATTGGAGGATTGGAGAGAAAGGACATGAAATTTCAGTTAGACAGAAGGACTAAGTTCAAGAGATCTATCTATAATCTTTGTAAGTGGCTGTAGTTATGAACAGTGTATTATATACTTGAAAATTTCTGAGAGTCCATTTTACATGCTCTCACCATAAAAAAAA
>NW_007224813.1:0-462 GCF_000164805.1 Carlito syrichta | reverse complement strand
TTCAGTGTAGGGGAGGGCCTTTTGTCTCCTGTTTGGCGAGGTTACCTTAGAAACCAAGGTTGAGGCTGCTCTGCCTGGAAAAATGCTGTGGTGGGCAGCTCCTCTTTTGCCAATCCTTTCTCTCCACTCGTCCAGTGTGTGGATCATCCTCTATGATGGGCTATGGTGGTGTGTGTCCAGTGTCAGGCACTGGGAATCAGTGATATAGCTGGGCGCTGCATTTGGTGTGCCACTGGCGGCTTGGGGGGGAGGAGGGACCCGGGAATTCCCTGGGCTGGAGCCAAGAACCGAGAGCAGCTTTTCAGCACCTGGTAGCAAACAGCAGAGGCATAGTGCAATGAAGGCTATTTGCTGTGTGAGAATGGCTATAGCAGTCACCCCCTGTGTTGGCGGCGGCTGTGAGGGTGCATGGAACTGCCTTCAGGAGTCACCTTTTGTGGAGATCGTCACAGTTCAGCTTGT
>NW_007224812.1:0-690 GCF_000164805.1 Carlito syrichta | reverse complement strand
TACAGGCATCATATGGGGGAGGGGCGTCTCAGCATTTCTAGTGGGCTGGTCAAGCAAGCCTTTGGTGTGCAAGCCCAAGTGAGGTTGCAGGGCAGGGCTGTTCTGTGATCTTAGTCTTCCAGGAAAGGCTTGGAGGAGACAGGATCCCACCATCCTTGCTCGAAGCTGTATGCTGGAAACCATTGGCTCCTGAGGTCCAGATGCCTTGGGAACTCTGGGAACAAATGTCAACAGAGAAGTGACTAAACAACCCCTTGGTCTGTTTGGAGCCAGAGACAGCTGGCCACCCCCTGAACCGCCAGGCCCCTAGAAAGCAGCCTGCTTCCCTGCACTCTATGGAAGCCCCCTCATGCGGCTGGGCTTTGGCTTTGGGGACCGCTCAGCCAGGTGAGGGTTGGGGAGGACCAGGCTCCTGTTTCGGGGTGCTGCCTGATGGGCTGCTGGAGCTGGGTTGGTGGGCTGGGGAGATCCAGCCTGCCTTCCTTGGGGAGGGTATCTATGAAAAGAGATGGCCACAGTGGCCTGGCTGTTGGAGCATTCACTGCAGGCCCAGGGTCTTCCTGGGGAGCTCCTCAGGTTTGGCTGAAAGGAAAACAAACTTGGTAAGCTTCTCTTGGTCTCTTCTCCAGAGAGCTCATCTGGTCCTCCCAGGGTGGGGCCCTATAGACCAGGGTCCCTGGAGTCCTTGGG
>NW_007224811.1:0-477 GCF_000164805.1 Carlito syrichta | reverse complement strand
AAGGGTACCTGCATAATTAGCGTTTGTATACCTAACCCTGAATTGTACCCCACATCTTTAACATAAAAAAATAATAAAAACATAGAAATAAAAAGTAGCCAGTTGTAGTGGTACATGCCTGTAGCCACAGTTACTTCGGAGGCTGAGGCAGGATGATCACCTGAACCCAGAAGTTGGAAGTTGTGGTAAGCTGTGGTCATGTCACTGCACTCCAGTCCAGATGACAAAGTGAAATCCTTATTTTTTTTAAAAAAAGGTGGTGTGTTTAGACTTTTTCCATTTAATATGAACATTGATATGTTTAGATTTAAGTCCATTATTATTACTTTTTATATTTTCCTCTTTGCTTTTCATTCCTTTCTTTCTTTTGGGTTTAAAAATTGTCTTTAACTTTCATCTTAATTTATCTATTGATTTGTTTTGATGAAAATCTCTTTGAATGCTCTTCAACAGAATGAAGTTCTTTGACATTTATTA
>NW_007224810.1:0-424 GCF_000164805.1 Carlito syrichta | reverse complement strand
AGGATAAAGAACATGTGACTCATGATTTCTGGAGCGTGTGGGAGAAATGGATTCAGCATGGTGAACAGGACGTCTCTGTCCTTTCCATTCCCCCAAAGGTTGTCCTTCCAGTTACCCACTACCATAATTAATCACTGACTAGTCAAGGAATGGAGACAAAAAGTGCATACCTCTGTACTTTGCAAGAACCTTCAAAAAGTACTAGGGATGGATCTGCAAGCTGAGGGTCTCTGAAAGGACAGATACCCCGTGACATCTACTGCACACACAAGAGAGGAAACACCAAATGTGCGAAATTCAACCAAATTCTATGGACTTCCCTTAAATTCTCCAGTTGTTTTACAACCTGCTCAGCCAGACACTAGCCTAGTCTTCTTTTCTTTCTTCTGGCCTTGACTGTGATTTTTGTCATAAACTCCCACAC
>NW_007224809.1:0-828 GCF_000164805.1 Carlito syrichta | reverse complement strand
CAGAGTGAGACTCCAACTCCAAAAATAAATAAATAAATAAATAAATAAATAAATAAATAAATAAATAAATAAATAAGTAAGTAACAACAGGGAAGTGACTATCGTCCTTTCACTCCAGTGTGCATAGGAAGCCCCACACCTACAACGCCAGACACTGAGCTCTCATTTACAGTTTGTGGGAAACTCGAAACCTGCATTTTAAGAAGTGTGCAGGTTACCCTGACGCACAAAAGCCCTGGATCTGATCGAAGTTGTTTAACAATCAGTGGGTTTTTTTCCAAGGACTTACGAAAGAAAATACACAGAAGATGTAAGAATGGCAAGTTTATGAAAATCTATTAATAATAAGAATTACCCACTCCTCATATTCTTAGGAGAAACTGAGCTGAAGGGGAGGGTGTTTGCATTCGTGACAAGTTGACTGAAGGTGTGGAGGGCCCGCCTGGCTTTATGTGATGAGTCAAGAGATGACGGGAGTGCGGTGCACAGGGGCACTTCCAGTGTGTGAGGAAGGCATCTTTGTGTAGTTCATATGGTTCCCTTTTCTAAGAAAGGTTTTGGTGGGTCTGAAGAAGGATATTATTTAGAAAACCCCTTGAATAATCTCATAGATTGCTGAATATCTATTCAAGTGTTTGTTCTATTCTTTTCCCTTCTTTTATCGATCTTTTTATTATGTAGACAAGGACTCATCATTCTCCGTATACTGAGGATGGTTGTAAGGAAAAAGGACAATGCCTTACAGAAAACAGGCATTTATGTGAGTGTTTTCTCCAAAATCACGTAGGGAAGAATATGGCACATGTTCCAGAAATTGCTGGCACAATG
>NW_007224808.1:0-766 GCF_000164805.1 Carlito syrichta | reverse complement strand
CCCACTCCTCATATTCTTAGGAGAAACTGAGCTGAAGGGGAGGGTGTTTGCATTCGTGACAAGTTGACTGAAGGTGTGGAGGGCCCGCCTGGCTTTATGTGATGAGTCAAGAGATGACGGGAGTGCGGTGCACAGGGGCACTTCCAGTGTGTGAGGAAGGCATCTTTGTGTAGTTCATATGGTTCCCTTTTCTAAGAAAGGTTTTGGTGGGTCTGAAGAAGGATATTATTTAGAAAACCCCTTGAATAATCTCATAGATTGCTGAATATCTATTCAAGTGTTTGTTCTATTCTTTTCCCTTCTTTTATCGATCTTTTTATTATGTAGACAAGGACTCATCATTCTCCGTATACTGAGGATGGTTGTAAGGAAAAAGGACAATGCCTTACAGAAAACAGGCATTTATGTGAGTGTTTTCTCCAAAATCACGTAGGGAAGAATATGGCACATGTTCCAGAAATTGCTGGCACAATGCTCTATAAAGAAATAGATCGAACACAAGTAATTGAATCTGTAAGCATTTAGTTGTACTTGAAGAGGACTTAGCTTTTTTTAATATGCTTTTCACAGATATTCCAACTCACTAGATATAATATAAAGAGTACACATTATGGCCCCATTATCTAGGGGAAGACACTAAGGCTGGAGAAATACGTGCCTATCCTAAGGTCTCAAGTAAGCCTACTTAGTCAGAGGCAAGACTAGAACCCACAGAATGATCTGTTCAGAGAGGAACATGTCTGAGAGTAACCAAGCATGCCATTCG
>NW_007224807.1:0-944 GCF_000164805.1 Carlito syrichta | reverse complement strand
CAAACCAACTCCTTAGAGTTTCCTAAATTAATTTCCCTGTGGCCTACATCTAGGGCCTGCCAGAACTGAACTGCATTTTGGGATGGACTTCAACTCTATACCCCTTAGCAGGAATTCACTGTGTGACTAGGACCACAGAAGGACCACAAAACTAATTGGCTCTTCTGATATAATTGTGGTGAGTGTAATATAATGCAATAATTTATATACCTTGACTCAGAGTAAAACATTTTAAACCTTCTAACTTTTGTAGTTCTATAACCTGTTTCCAATCTGCCTTTATAATGCTACCTCTGGAGGCATCCCTGGGGTGAGACTTTCGTTTTCCACAAACTACGTATTTCATGGTCTGCTAAACATCTCAGTATCAGGGATACTCTCAATTCATTGTATTATTCACTCAATCAACCAACAGATACTGTCAGTGCCCTGACTAAATAATTTGCACATGCATTTCAAAATTCATGCCAACGATTAATTTTTGAACTTTTACAAACCCCACACACTTTAAAATTTCCTCTCCATTCTCCAAGAGATAGTTAATTGCACTAAATTCTCTTCATATGGGGGAGTTATTCTGAACTTCAACAGTTAGGCGAATTAAAAACAAAGGAAAATATTTGAGAAAATGAGTCCAATAAAATGAAAGAAAAGGCTGTTACTTTCTAAACCACTTTAGAAGATACAGGAGACCCTTCACAAGGGTGGTCCATGCTACGATTTCACTGGCCCATTGACTTCCTTCCCCTTAACCCTTGGCAACCGCTAATCTGTTCTGCATTTTCACAAACTAGTAATTTTGAGGTTGTTATATAAAATCATATGGCAAGTAATATTTTTGAGACTGGGTTTTTTCACTCAGAGTAATGCACTTGAATCCATCCAAGGAGCTGTGAATATCAGGAGTTCACTGCTTTTTATTGTGGCACAGAATTGCACACCTT
>NW_007224806.1:0-924 GCF_000164805.1 Carlito syrichta | reverse complement strand
CAAAGGTACAATACAAAACAATAGCAACAGCAGTAAACTCAACCAGGCACAGTGGCTCATGCCTATAATTCCAGCACTATAGGAGGCTGAGGGGAGAGGATTGCTTGAGCCCAGGAGTTCAAGACCAGCAACACAGTAAGACCTCATCTCTATAAAAAATAAAACATTTGAAAAAATTAGGCAGGAATGGTGACACATGCCTGTAATCCCAAATACTCGAGACACTGAGATATATGGGTCACCTGACCCCAGGACCAGACTCAAATAAAGTAAAAAATAAAGTAAAATACATATAAGCTCAAATGTTTCCCACAGCAGAGTAGTAATCCTAGACACTGACTCACTTCCGCAGTGTTTCCTACCACTAAGATTTTGTAGTTGCTGTTTCTTCTACCTGAAATGCTCTTCTCTCAGTATATGTATATATTATCACTTTTGCTTCTATCACATTAATTTTGATATATATTTTATTTTAATGATGCGTGATACAATTCAGAATTAGGTATTCAAGTGGATACCATACAGGTAAAGTTTGGGTCTCCCTTTGGTCCCCACTTTGCCTGGTTTGAGATCAAGTACCCTTATTGATATTGTGTTCACCTTCCCACCCCGGGCAATATCTCGCTACTGCTAATCGCTTTATTACAGTATTATGGTAAATGTCCAGGGTCCACGTATGAGTGAGAACACGTGGTACTCTGCTTTTTTGTTCTGTGATAGATCATTGAGTATTATTGACTCTAAATCCAGACAAGTTGCTGAGAAGTCAACATGTTTGTCCTTATTTCTGGCTATATAATATTCCATCATATATGTAACCACAATTTTTAAAATCTGGTCCAGTTTCAATAGGCAGCATAGTTAGTTCCATGTTTTTGCTATTGTGAATAGTGCTGCAATAAAAATGCATGTGCAGGTATCTTT
>NW_007224805.1:0-674 GCF_000164805.1 Carlito syrichta | reverse complement strand
AAAGAAAACATGATCTGATCAGAGGCGGGTTGCAAAGGACTCCTCCCCCACATCAGCTCTACCGCTTCAGGACCGAAGAAGTAGATTCTGCCCTGTCAATCAAGCTGCCATGGCTGAGCCTTTGCTCTGCTTACAAGATGATGCACAGAATACAAAATATATTAAAATCGGGTTGTGGGAAACAAACCGATGTTCCAAATGTTGACAACGTAGAAGCCAGGAAATGCACATTTTAAGTATTCTAATTTTATTACTGCTCATTCATCCAAGTTTCACACAACCAGCTAGAAACCAACCAGGAAATAAAAGTGCTACTTGCTACTAATGCAAGATTCCGAGTAGTAGAAATTACAGGGGGCCATTAATTGTTGTCTATTATCTACCATGGTTGTCTAAGTAGCCTCAAATAAAAACTTCAATTTAGTCAACTGAGGCTTAGGATTTTGTTTTCCATTATTTTTTAAAAAGGGTAAATCAGACCAGGAGCAATGGCTTACATCGGTAATCCCAGGACAAGGCAGGAGAATTACTTGAGCCCAGGAGTTCAAGGCCAGCCTGGGCAACCCAGAGAGACTCAGTTTGTACAAAAAATGAAAAAAATAATCATGCATGGTGGTATGCACCTATAGTCCCAGCTACTCAAGAGACTGAGACAGAAGGATCGCCTGAGCCCA
>NW_007224804.1:0-782 GCF_000164805.1 Carlito syrichta | reverse complement strand
CAGCTCAGCGGAGCAAGGTGGGAGTCTCCGAAAAAGGCCAGTGGAACTTGGACACGGCAAGGAAGAAGCCAGACCGAAACAGAAGAAAAGCCACTGGCTTGGGTTCAGTGTCTACAAGTCATCTCCCCCTCCTCAGAGAGGAGACTTCAAGTTGATATCTGAATTTACTACGTAACTTTTGTGATGCGCTATGGTCTTATTTTAAAGTTGTACAATATACCATCTGTGTAACATAGCTCTAATTTTAGAGTGTGGACTAGGTCACTCATAGTTAATCTTTTTATACTCACAAGAACATGCCAAGTTTTGTTGTTTTTTTTTTTAATCTCAGTATGGTTATAGGCAGACATTTGGGCCCTGATGAACTGAGGGTCTCTTGTAGGCCTAGACTGGGCAAAACCCGATAAGCTACCTGGTTCGTGCTTTCAAACAATTCATGTGATAACATGAACTGCTTTCTTCAGCTCTGAAATAAGGTAAATTCTATTCATAACAATCAGATTAAAGTAATTCCTTAAGACACTTAATATTTAAAGCAGCACTCTTTCTCACTTCCTGGAAAGCCTCTGATGCAGGAAAATCTAGCAAGCAGAAGTCTTATCTATTTACCCAGCAATGAGCCATCCCTACAAGTTTTCCCAAATAACAAAACTCCAGAAATTACTTCTTCCCAGACCTGCAGGGAGTCATCTATATCATCTTCGCTGAGTAGCCAACTGAAGTGGAATTTTCTGAAGAAACAATCAACAGCATCCAGGAATCAACATCACATGGCACTACTG